>NW_026610517.1:108343-239649 GCF_029499605.1 Hyla sarda
AGAGAAATAGACGACATCACCAAACAGCTCCATAGTCACATACACAGCAAAGGAGAGATGTTGTTTACACCTAGTGATGTCAGTGGTATTGAGTGACATCACAGCACAGTGCTAAGGCTCCTGGGCCTGGACACAGCAGCGGCTGCAATATCTCAACGGAGAATACGTTTATATATATGTGTGTGTGTGCGCGTATATATATATATATATATATATATATATATATATATATATATATTTCTCCGCCGAAATCACTTTTAAACCCATTTCCACCTTTTTTTCCCTTCTCTTCCTCTTACTTTTTTTTCACGTTTTTTTACGTTTTTCTCCTTTTCGCCTCTTTTCTGGGCGTATTATTCTTCTTTTTCTTCTTTTTTTTCGTCTAATGCATACCCCATCAGTGCAGCAATGCTTATTCAATACCGCCAGCAGATGGAGACACTGGGGGATAATTTTCTAAGGATTTATACTGATTTTTCCTGTCTGAATTTGTCGCACAGAAAGTTGCAGGCCAAATATGTGTGACATTTCTGCGACTTTAGCTTCTAGAGCATTTTTACAACATTATACATAGGTGCTGAATACATAAAAAGCGACTGTTCAGCGACAGACAAGTCGCATCGGCTGAAAGTAGGCCAGAATGTCAGTCCATGTTGGAGCAGGTTTAGATACAGTCTAAAGTATAGATCTCAAAGTCTGTGCACAGAATTTAGCAAGGGCCTCGCACCTTCTGATGCATCAGGTAGGTGCACAATAGCATAGCCTAACCCTCTGTACTTTGGTCTATATTGATGCGGGACATAGACAGCCAGCTGATGACCAATCCATTAGTGCAATGGATGGCTGGAAGCATTTGTCTTTGCCTTTGCAATACCACAGAAGCAATGCATGGTCAATGTACAGCAATGACACACCTGTGTGAACAGCCAGGAGACCCCCCCCATGTTATGTTACATAGTTACATAGTTAGTACGGTCGAAAAAAGACATATGTCCATCAAGTTCAACCAGGGAATTAAGGGGTAGGGGTGTGGCGCGATATTGGGGAAGGGATGAGATTTTATATTTCTTCATAAGCATTAATCTTATTTTGTCAATTAGGAACATTCAGCACCCACCCGCTATCAAGGCAGCTGCCTATCATGTCATGCCCTACCTGCACAGGTGTGCTGGCTACTCAAATGATCCAATTAAGGAGGCCATTTAGTCAGCAGCAGCAGAAGTCCTGTGCCTGGACGCTCCAACAGCGGCCAGACACAAGCAGAAGCAGAAGCAGCAGAAGCAGCAGCAGCACCACCTTTTGTTTTTTGGCTGCAGCAGCAGCAGCAAGGCCCACAGGGCTGGCTAGCTGGCTAGCCAGCAAGCAGGTAGCAATGAAAGTAGGAATCTTTCTTTTTAACCCTGTAAGGGGGTGGTGCACTGTACCCGAAGATACTGCCATATCGGGTCAATGCATAGGGCGACGGAAGCAAGCTTCGAAATCGGCCCCCGTTCTCAAAAATCCATTTAATATATGGTCCCCAGATAGGGGACGTATCAGATATTAAACTGATAAGAACAGATACTACACTTGATCTTAGCCAAAAGGCCGAGAAGCGATAACCGTGAAAGGGGCGGGCCCAACAAGGTCCCCTTCATGGGCACTATCACTGCTTGCTGTCAGGGAGGCTGCCAGACAATTTTCCATGCACACTCTGGGCTGGGGGGCAGTCAACCACCAGTACACACAGCAGAACCTAAACCCATACCATTATTGCTAAGCAGCAAGACAGGGGCCCATTGCACTCCCACGGGGCCTTTTTAAATGCAATCCATAACCCGGATTTGCCAGGAACCCTTCTTACTCCTCCTACTTGCATGTGACACTGGGCTTAGGATCTGCATAGGAAACACACACACAAGCACACACCTACCTTTGTTGCCTGCAGATGCCTCCTTGGCTGTCCCCAAACGGTATCAAACCAACACCCACGGGAAGCTGTAAGCATAGAGGACATGCCTGCACCCCATTGGACTTACCTGTGTGGGTTAAATCCGGGTTATTTGACAACCTATGGCGGTGATGGTTCTGCTCAGGCAGAGCAGTGCTGATGCTCCTCATAAAGCTGTCGCTGCTGTGAAGGTTCTAGGTGACATCACAAATCCCTATGGTTACATACACAACAAAGCTGGGTTGTTGTTGTTTACACTCTGCAAGGCCTGTGGAAGTGAGTGACATCATAGCACTGTAGTTCTGAGGGTTCTAGATGGATGCAACAATCTCCTGTTGCTTCTATGAAGGCCATAATAGACGACATCACCAAACAGCTCCATAGTCACATACACAGCAAAGGAGAGATGTTGTTTACACCTAGTGATGTCAGTGGTATTGAGTGACATCACAGCACAGTGCTAAGGCTCCTGGGCCTGGACACAGCAGCGGCTGCAATATCTCAACGGAGAATACGTTTATATATATGTGTGTGTGTGCGCGTATATATATATATATATATATATATATATATATATATATATTTCTCCGCCGAAATCACTTTTAAACCCATTTCCACCTTTTTTTCCCTTCTCTTCCTCTTACTTTTTTTTCACGTTTTTTTACGTTTTTCTCCTTTTCGCCTCTTTTCTGGGCGTATTATTCTTCTTTTTCTTCTTTTTTTTCGTCTAATGCATACCCCATCAGTGCAGCAATGCTTATTCAATACCGCCAGCAGATGGAGACACTGGGGGATAATTTTCTAAGGATTTATACTGATTTTTCCTGTCTGAATTTGTCCCACAGAAAGTTGCAGGCCAAATATGTGTGACATTTCTGCGACTTTAGCTTCTAGAGCATTTTTACAACATTATACATAGGTGCTGAATACATAAAAAGCGACTGTTCAGCGACAGACAAGTCGCATCGGCTGAAAGTAGGCCAGAATGTCAGTCCATGTTGGAGCAGGTTTAGATACAGTCTAAAGTATAGATCTCAAAGTCTGTGCACAGAATTTAGCAAGGGCCTCGCACCTTCTGATGCATCAGGTAGGTGCACAATAGCATAGCCTAACCCTCTGTACTTTGGTCTATATTGATGCGGGACATAGACAGCCAGCTGATGACCAATCCATTAGTGCAATGGATGGCTGGAAGCATTTGTCTTTGCCTTTGCAATACCACAGAAGCAATGCATGGTCAATGTACAGCAATGACACACCTGTGTGAACAGCCAGGAGACCCCCCCCATGTTATGTTACATAGTTACATAGTTAGTACGGTCGAAAAAAGACATATGTCCATCAAGTTCAACCAGGGAATTAAGGGGTAGGGGTGTGGCGCGATATTGGGGAAGGGATGAGATTTTATATTTCTTCATAAGCATTAATCTTATTTTGTCAATTAGGAACATTCAGCACCCACCCGCTATCAAGGCAGCTGCCTATCATGTCATGCCCTACCTGCACAGGTGTGCTGGCTACTCAAATGATCCAATTAAGGAGGCCATTTAGTCAGCAGCAGCAGAAGTCCTGTGCCTGGACGCTCCAACAGCGGCCAGACACAAGCAGAAGCAGAAGCAGCAGAAGCAGCAGCAGCACCACCTTTTGTTTTTTGGCTGCAGCAGCAGCAGCAAGGCCCACAGGGCTGGCTAGCTGGCTAGCCAGCAAGCAGGTAGCAATGAAAGTAGGAATCTTTCTTTTTAACCCTGTAAGGGGGTGGTGCACTGTACCCGAAGATACTGCCATATCGGGTCAATGCATAGGGCGACGGAAGCAAGCTTCGAAATCGGCCCCCGTTCTCAAAAATCCATTTAATATATGGTCCCCAGATAGGGGACGTATCAGATATTAAACTGATAAGAACAGATACTACACTTGATCTTAGCCAAAAGGCCGAGAAGCGATAACCGTGAAAGGGGCGGGCCCAACAAGGTCCCCTTCATGGGCACTATCACTGCTTGCTGTCAGGGAGGCTGCCAGACAATTTTCCATGCACACTCTGGGCTGGGGGGCAGTCAACCACCAGTACACACAGCAGAACCTAAACCCATACCATTATTGCTAAGCAGCAAGACAGGGGCCCATTGCACTCCCACGGGGCCTTTTTAAATGCAATCCATAACCCGGATTTGCCAGGAACCCTTCTTACTCCTCCTACTTGCATGTGACACTGGGCTTAGGATCTGCATAGGAAACACACACACAAGCACACACCTACCTTTGTTGCCTGCAGATGCCTCCTTGGCTGTCCCCAAACGGTATCAAACCAACACCCACGGGAAGCTGTAAGCATAGAGGACATGCCTGCACCCCATTGGACTTACCTGTGTGGGTTAAATCCGGGTTATTTGACAACCTATGGCGGTGATGGTTCTGCTCAGGCAGAGCAGTGCTGATGCTCCTCATAAAGCTGTCGCTGCTGTGAAGGTTCTAGGTGACATCACAAATCCCTATGGTTACATACACAACAAAGCTGGGTTGTTGTTGTTTACACTCTGCAAGGCCTGTGGAAGTGAGTGACATCATAGCACTGTAGTTCTGAGGGTTCTAGATGGATGCAACAATCTCCTGTTGCTTCTATGAAGGCCATAATAGACGACATCACCAAACAGCTCCATAGTCACATACACAGCAAAGGAGAGATGTTGTTTACACCTAGTGATGTCAGTGGTATTGAGTGACATCACAGCACAGTGCTAAGGCTCCTGGGCCTGGACACAGCAGCGGCTGCAATATCTCAACGGAGAATACGTTTATATATATGTGTGTGTGTGCGCGTATATATATATATATATATATATATATATATATATATATATATATATTTCTCCGCCGAAATCACTTTTAAACCCATTTCCACCTTTTTTTCCCTTCTCTTCCTCTTACTTTTTTTTCACGTTTTTTTACGTTTTTCTCCTTTTCGCCTCTTTTCTGGGCGTATTATTCTTCTTTTTCTTCTTTTTTTTCGTCTAATGCATACCCCATCAGTGCAGCAATGCTTATTCAATACCGCCAGCAGATGGAGACACTGGGGGATAATTTTCTAAGGATTTATACTGATTTTTCCTGTCTGAATTTGTCGCACAGAAAGTTGCAGGCCAAATATGTGTGACATTTCTGCGACTTTAGCTTCTAGAGCATTTTTACAACATTATACATAGGTGCTGAATACATAAAAAGCGACTGTTCAGCGACAGACAAGTCGCATCGGCTGAAAGTAGGCCAGAATGTCAGTCCATGTTGGAGCAGGTTTAGATACAGTCTAAAGTATAGATCTCAAAGTCTGTGCACAGAATTTAGCAAGGGCCTCGCACCTTCTGATGCATCAGGTAGGTGCACAATAGCATAGCCTAACCCTCTGTACTTTGGTCTATATTGATGCGGGACATAGACAGCCAGCTGATGACCAATCCATTAGTGCAATGGATGGCTGGAAGCATTTGTCTTTGCCTTTGCAATACCACAGAAGCAATGCATGGTCAATGTACAGCAATGACACACCTGTGTGAACAGCCAGGAGACCCCCCCCATGTTATGTTACATAGTTACATAGTTAGTACGGTCGAAAAAAGACATATGTCCATCAAGTTCAACCAGGGAATTAAGGGGTAGGGGTGTGGCGCGATATTGGGGAAGGGATGAGATTTTATATTTCTTCATAAGCATTAATCTTATTTTGTCAATTAGGAACATTCAGCACCCACCCGCTATCAAGGCAGCTGCCTATCATGTCATGCCCTACCTGCACAGGTGTGCTGGCTACTCAAATGATCCAATTAAGGAGGCCATTTAGTCAGCAGCAGCAGAAGTCCTGTGCCTGGACGCTCCAACAGCGGCCAGACACAAGCAGAAGCAGAAGCAGCAGAAGCAGCAGCAGCACCACCTTTTGTTTTTTGGCTGCAGCAGCAGCAGCAAGGCCCACAGGGCTGGCTAGCTGGCTAGCCAGCAAGCAGGTAGCAATGAAAGTAGGAATCTTTCTTTTTAACCCTGTAAGGGGGTGGTGCACTGTACCCGAAGATACTGCCATATCGGGTCAATGCATAGGGCGACGGAAGCAAGCTTCGAAATCGGCCCCCGTTCTCAAAAATCCATTTAATATATGGTCCCCAGATAGGGGACGTATCAGATATTAAACTGATAAGAACAGATACTACACTTGATCTTAGCCAAAAGGCCGAGAAGCGATAACCGTGAAAGGGGCGGGCCCAACAAGGTCCCCTTCATGGGCACTATCACTGCTTGCTGTCAGGGAGGCTGCCAGACAATTTTCCATGCACACTCTGGGCTGGGGGGCAGTCAACCACCAGTACACACAGCAGAACCAAAACCCATACCATTATTGCTAAGCAGCAAGACAGGGGCCCATTGCACTCCCACGGGGCCTTTTTAAATGCAATCCATAACCCGGATTTGCCAGGAACCCTTCTTACTCCTCCTACTTGCATGTGACACTGGGCTTAGGATCTGCATAGGAAACACACACACAAGCACACACCTACCTTTGTTGCCTGCAGATGCCTCCTTGGCTGTCCCCAAACGGTATCAAACCAACACCCACGGGAAGCTGTAAGCATAGAGGACATGCCTGCACCCCATTGGACTTACCTGTGTGGGTTAAATCCGGGTTATTTGACAACCTATGGCGGTGATGGTTCTGCTCAGGCAGAGCAGTGCTGATGCTCCTCATAAAGCTGTCGCTGCTGTGAAGGTTCTAGGTGACATCACAAATCCCTATGGTTACATACACAACAAAGCTGGGTTGTTGTTGTTTACACTCTGCAAGGCCTGTGGAAGTGAGTGACATCATAGCACTGTAGTTCTGAGGGTTCTAGATGGATGCAACAATCTCCTGTTGCTTCTATGAAGGCCATAATAGACGACATCACCAAACAGCTCCATAGTCACATACACAGCAAAGGAGAGATGTTGTTTACACCTAGTGATGTCAGTGGTATTGAGTGACATCACAGCACAGTGCTAAGGCTCCTGGGCCTGGACACAGCAGCGGCTGCAATATCTCAACGGAGAATACGTTTATATATATGTGTGTGTGTGCGCGTATATATATATATATATATATATATATATATATATATATATATACTCCGCCGAAATCACTTTTAAACCCATTTCCACCTTTTTTTCCCTTCTCTTCCTGTTACTTTTTTTTCACGTTTTTTTACGTTTTTCTCCTTTTCGCCTCTTTTCTGGGCGTATTATTCTTCTTTTTCTTCTTTTTTTTCGTCTAATGCATACCCCATCAGTGCAGCAATGCTTATTCAATACCGCCAGCAGATGGAGACACTGGGGGATAATTTTCTAAGGATTTATACTGATTTTTCCTGTCTGAATTTGTCGCACAGAAAGTTGCAGGCCAAATATGTGTGACATTTCTGCGACTTTAGCTTCTAGAGCATTTTTACAACATTATACATAGGTGCTGAATACATAAAAAGCGACTGTTCAGCGACAGACAAGTCGCATCGGCTGAAAGTAGGCCAGAATGTCAGTCCATGTTGGAGCAGGTTTAGATACAGTCTAAAGTATAGATCTCAAAGTCTGTGCACAGAATTTAGCAAGGGCCTCGCACCTTCTGATGCATCAGGTAGGTGCACAATAGCATAGCCTAACCCTCTGTACTTTGGTCTATATTGATGCGGGACATAGACAGCCAGCTGATGACCAATCCATTAGTGCAATGGATGGCTGGAAGCATTTGTCTTTGCCTTTGCAATACCACAGAAGCAATGCATGGTCAATGTACAGCAATGACACACCTGTGTGAACAGCCAGGAGACCCCCCCCATGTTATGTTACATAGTTACATAGTTAGTACGGTCGAAAAAAGACATATGTCCATCAAGTTCAACCAGGGAATTAAGGGGTAGGGGTGTGGCGCGATATTGGGGAAGGGATGAGATTTTATATTTCTTCATAAGCATTAATCTTATTTTGTCAATTAGGAACATTCAGCACCCACCCGCTATCAAGGCAGCTGCCTATCATGTCATGCCCTACCTGCACAGGTGTGCTGGCTACTCAAATGATCCAATTAAGGAGGCCATTTAGTCAGCAGCAGCAGAAGTCCTGTGCCTGGACGCTCCAACAGCGGCCAGACACAAGCAGAAGCAGAAGCAGCAGAAGCAGCAGCAGCACCACCTTTTGTTTTTTGGCTGCAGCAGCAGCAGCAAGGCCCACAGGGCTGGCTAGCTGGCTAGCCAGCAAGCAGGTAGCAATGAAAGTAGGAATCTTTCTTTTTAACCCTGTAAGGGGGTGGTGCACTGTACCCGAAGATACTGCCATATCGGGTCAATGCATAGGGCGACGGAAGCAAGCTTCGAAATCGGCCCCGTTCTCAAAAATCCATTTAATATATGGTCCCCAGATAGGGGACGTATCAGATATTAAACTGATAAGAACAGATACTACACTTGATCTTAGCCAAAAGGCCGAGAAGCGATAACCGTGAAAGGGGCGGGCCCAACAAGGTCCCCTTCATGGGCACTATCACTGCTTGCTGTCAGGGAGGCTGCCAGACAATTTTCCATGCACACTCTGGGCTGGGGGGCAGTCAACCACCAGTACACACAGCAGAACCTAAACCCATACCATTATTGCTAAGCAGCAAGACAGGGGCCCATTGCACTCCCACGGGGCCTTTTTAAATGCAATCCATAACCCGGATTTGCCAGGAACCCTTCTTACTCCTCCTACTTGCATGTGACACTGGGCTTAGGATCTGCATAGGAAACACACACACAAGCACACACCTACCTTTGTTGCCTGCAGATGCCTCCTTGGCTGTCCCCAAACGGTATCAAACCAACACCCACGGGAAGCTGTAAGCATAGAGGACATGCCTGCACCCCATTGGACTTACCTGTGTGGGTTAAATCCGGGTTATTTGACAACCTATGGCGGTGATGGTTCTGCTCAGGCAGAGCAGTGCTGATGCTCCTCATAAAGCTGTCGCTGCTGTGAAGGTTCTAGGTGACATCACAAATCCCTATGGTTACATACACAACAAAGCTGGGTTGTTGTTGTTTACACTCTGCAAGGCCTGTGGAAGTGAGTGACATCATAGCACTGTAGTTCTGAGGGTTCTAGATGGATGCAACAATCTCCTGTTGCTTCTATGAAGGCCATAATAGACGACATCACCAAACAGCTCCATAGTCACATACACAGCAAAGGAGAGATGTTGTTTACACCTAGTGATGTCAGTGGTATTGAGTGACATCACAGCACAGTGCTAAGGCTCCTGGGCCTGGACACAGCAGCGGCTGCAATATCTCAACGGAGAATACGTTTATATATATGTGTGTGTGTGCGCGTATATATATATATATATATATATATATATATATATATATTTCTCCGCCGAAATCACTTTTAAACCCATTTCCACCTTTTTTTCCCTTCTCTTCCTCTTACTTTTTTTTCACGTTTTTTTACGTTTTTCTCCTTTTCGCCTCTTTTCTGGGCGTATTATTCTTCTTTTTCTTCTTTTTTTTCGTCTAATGCATACCCCATCAGTGCAGCAATGCTTATTCAATACCGCCAGCAGATGGAGACACTGGGGGATAATTTTCTAAGGATTTATACTGATTTTTCCTGTCTGAATTTGTCGCACAGAAAGTTGCAGGCCAAATATGTGTGACATTTCTGCGACTTTAGCTTCTAGAGCATTTTTACAACATTATACATAGGTGCTGAATACATAAAAAGCGACTGTTCAGCGACAGACAAGTCGCATCGGCTGAAAGTAGGCCAGAATGTCAGTCCATGTTGGAGCAGGTTTAGATACAGTCTAAAGTATAGATCTCAAAGTCTGTGCACAGAATTTAGCAAGGGCCTCGCACCTTCTGATGCATCAGGTAGGTGCACAATAGCATAGCCTAACCCTCTGTACTTTGGTCTATATTGATGCGGGACATAGACAGCCAGCTGATGACCAATCCATTAGTGCAATGGATGGCTGGAAGCATTTGTCTTTGCCTTTGCAATACCACAGAAGCAATGCATGGTCAATGTACAGCAATGACACACCTGTGTGAACAGCCAGGAGACCCCCCCCATGTTATGTTACATAGTTACATAGTTAGTACGGTCGAAAAAAGACATATGTCCATCAAGTTCAACCAGGGAATTAAGGGGTAGGGGTGTGGCGCGATATTGGGGAAGGGATGAGATTTTATATTTCTTCATAAGCATTAATCTTATTTTGTCAATTAGGAACATTCAGCACCCACCCGCTATCAAGGCAGCTGCCTATCATGTCATGCCCTACCTGCACAGGTGTGCTGGCTACTCAAATGATCCAATTAAGGAGGCCATTTAGTCAGCAGCAGCAGAAGTCCTGTGCCTGGACGCTCCAACAGCGGCCAGACACAAGCAGAAGCAGAAGCAGCAGAAGCAGCAGCAGCACCACCTTTTGTTTTTTGGCTGCAGCAGCAGCAGCAAGGCCCACAGGGCTGGCTAGCTGGCTAGCCAGCAAGCAGGTAGCAATGAAAGTAGGAATCTTTCTTTTTAACCCTGTAAGGGGGTGGTGCACTGTACCCGAAGATACTGCCATGTCGGGTCAATGCATAGGGCGACGGAAGCAAGCTTCGAAATCGGCCCCCGTTCTCAAAAATCCATTTAATATATGGTCCCCAGATAGGGGACGTATCAGATATTAAACTGATAAGAACAGATACTACACTTGATCTTAGCCAAAAGGCCGAGAAGCGATAACCGTGAAAGGGGCGGGCCCAACAAGGTCCCCTTCATGGGCACTATCACTGCTTGCTGTCAGGGAGGCTGCCAGACAATTTTCCATGCACACTCTGGGCTGGGGGGCAGTCAACCACCAGTACACACAGCAGAACCTAAACCCATACCATTATTGCTAAGCAGCAAGACAGGGGCCCATTGCACTCCCACGGGGCCTTTTTAAATGCAATCCATAACCCGGATTTGCCAGGAACCCTTCTTACTCCTCCTACTTGCATGTGACACTGGGCTTAGGATCTGCATAGGAAACACACACACAAGCACACACCTACCTTTGTTGCCTGCAGATGCCTCCTTGGCTGTCCCCAAACGGTATCAAACCAACACCCACGGGAAGCTGTAAGCATAGAGGACATGCCTGCACCCCATTGGACTTACCTGTGTGGGTTAAATCCGGGTTATTTGACAACCTATGGCGGTGATGGTTCTGCTCAGGCAGAGCAGTGCTGATGCTCCTCATAAAGCTGTCGCTGCTGTGAAGGTTCTAGGTGACATCACAAATCCCTATGGTTACATACACAACAAAGCTGGGTTGTTGTTGTTTACACTCTGCAAGGCCTGTGGAAGTGAGTGACATCATAGCACTGTAGTTCTGAGGGTTCTAGATGGATGCAACAATCTCCTGTTGCTTCTATGAAGGCCATAATAGACGACATCACCAAACAGCTCCATAGTCACATACACAGCAAAGGAGAGATGTTGTTTACACCTAGTGATGTCAGTGGTATTGAGTGACATCACAGCACAGTGCTAAGGCTCCTGGGCCTGGACACAGCAGCGGCTGCAATATCTCAACGGAGAATACGTTTATATATATGTGTGTGTGTGCGCATATATATATATATATATATATATATATATATATATATATATATATTTCTCCGCCGAAATCACTTTTAAACCCATTTCCACCTTTTTTTCCCTTCTCTTCCTCTTACTTTTTTTTCACGTTTTTTTACGTTTTTCTCCTTTTCGCCTCTTTTCTGGGCGTATTATTCTTCTTTTTCTTCTTTTTTTTCGTCTAATGCATACCCCATCAGTGCAGCAATGCTTATTCAATACCGCCAGCAGATGGAGACACTGGGGGATAATTTTCTAAGGATTTATACTGATTTTTCCTGTCTGAATTTGTCGCACAGAAAGTTGCAGGCCAAATATGTGTGACATTTCTGCGACTTTAGCTTCTAGAGCATTTTTACAACATTATACATAGGTGCTGAATACATAAAAAGCGACTGTTCAGCGACAGACAAGTCGCATCGGCTGAAAGTAGGCCAGAATGTCAGTCCATGTTGGAGCAGGTTTAGATACAGTCTAAAGTATAGATCTCAAAGTCTGTGCACAGAATTTAGCAAGGGCCTCGCACCTTCTGATGCATCAGGTAGGTGCACAATAGCATAGCCTAACCCTCTGTACTTTGGTCTATATTGATGCGGGACATAGACAGCCAGCTGATGACCAATCCATTAGTGCAATGGATGGCTGGAAGCATTTGTCTTTGCCTTTGCAATACCACAGAAGCAATGCATGGTCAATGTACAGCAATGACACACCTGTGTGAACAGCCAGGAGACCCCCCCCATGTTATGTTACATAGTTACATAGTTAGTACGGTCGAAAAAGACATATGTCCATCAAGTTCAACCAGGGAATTAAGGGGTAGGGGTGTGGCGCGATATTGGGGAAGGGATGAGATTTTATATTTCTTCATAAGCATTAATCTTATTTTGTCAATTAGGAACATTCAGCACCCACCCGCTATCAAGGCAGCTGCCTATCATGTCATGCCCTACCTGCACAGGTGTGCTGGCTACTCAAATGATCCAATTAAGGAGGCCATTTAGTCAGCAGCAGCAGAAGTCCTGTGCCTGGACGCTCCAACAGCGGCCAGACACAAGCAGAAGCAGAAGCAGCAGAAGCAGCAGCAGCACCACCTTTTGTTTTTTGGCTGCAGCAGCAGCAGCAAGGCCCACAGGGCTGGCTAGCTGGCTAGCCAGCAAGCAGGTAGCAATGAAAGTAGGAATCTTTCTTTTTAACCCTGTAAGGGGGTGGTGCACTGTACCCGAAGATACTGCCATATCGGGTCAATGCATAGGGCGACGGAAGCAAGCTTCGAAATCGGCCCCCGTTCTCAAAAATCCATTTAATATATGGTCCCCAGATAGGGGACGTATCAGATATTAAACTGATAAGAACAGATACTACACTTGATCTTAGCCAAAAGGCCGAGAAGCGATAACCGTGAAAGGGGCGGGCCCAACAAGGTCCCCTTCATGGGCACTATCACTGCTTGCTGTCAGGGAGGCTGCCAGACAATTTTCCATGCACACTCTGGGCTGGGGGGCAGTCAACCACCAGTACACACAGCAGAACCTAAACCCATACCATTATTGCTAAGCAGCAAGACAGGGGCCCATTGCACTCCCACGGGGCCTTTTTAAATGCAATCCATAACCCGGATTTGCCAGGAACCCTTCTTACTCCTCCTACTTGCATGTGACACTGGGCTTAGGATCTGCATAGGAAACACACACACAAGCACACACCTACCTTTGTTGCCTGCAGATGCCTCCTTGGCTGTCCCCAAACGGTATCAAACCAACACCCACGGGAAGCTGTAAGCATAGAGGACATGCCTGCACCCCATTGGACTTACCTGTGTGGGTTAAATCCGGGTTATTTGACAACCTATGGCGGTGATGGTTCTGCTCAGGCAGAGCAGTGCTGATGCTCCTCATAAAGCTGTCGCTGCTGTGAAGGTTCTAGGTGACATCACAAATCCCTATGGTTACATACACAACAAAGCTGGGTTGTTGTTGTTTACACTCTGCAAGGCCTGTGGAAGTGAGTGACATCATAGCACTGTAGTTCTGAGGGTTCTAGATGGATGCAACAATCTCCTGTTGCTTCTATGAAGGCCATAATAGACGACATCACCAAACAGCTCCATAGTCACATACACAGCAAAGGAGAGATGTTGTTTACACCTAGTGATGTCAGTGGTATTGAGTGACATCACAGCACAGTGCTAAGGCTCCTGGGCCTGGACACAGCAGCGGCTGCAATATCTCAACGGAGAATACGTTTATATATATGTGTGTGTGTGCGCGTATATATATATATATATATATATATATATATATATATATATATTTCTCCGCCGAAATCACTTTTAAACCCATTTCCACCTTTTTTTCCCTTCTCTTCCTCTTACTTTTTTTTCACGTTTTTTTACGTTTTTCTCCTTTTCGCCTCTTTTCTGGGCGTATTATTCTTCTTTTTCTTCTTTTTTTTCGTCTAATGCATACCCCATCAGTGCAGCAATGCTTATTCAATACCGCCAGCAGATGGAGACACTGGGGGATAATTTTCTAAGGATTTATACTGATTTTTCCTGTCTGAATTTGTCGCACAGAAAGTTGCAGGCCAAATATGTGTGACATTTCTGCGACTTTAGCTTCTAGAGCATTTTTACAACATTATACATAGGTGCTGAATACATAAAAAGCGACTGTTCAGCGACAGACAAGTCGCATCGGCTGAAAGTAGGCCAGAATGTCAGTCCATGTTGGAGCAGGTTTAGATACAGTCTAAAGTATAGATCTCAAAGTCTGTGCACAGAATTTAGCAAGGGCCTCGCACCTTCTGATGCATCAGGTAGGTGCACAATAGCATAGCCTAACCCTCTGTACTTTGGTCTATATTGATGCGGGACATAGACAGCCAGCTGATGACCAATCCATTAGTGCAATGGATGGCTGGAAGCATTTGTCTTTGCCTTTGCAATACCACAGAAGCAATGCATGGTCAATGTACAGCAATGACACACCTGTGTGAACAGCCAGGAGACCCCCCCCATGTTATGTTACATAGTTACATAGTTAGTACGGTCGAAAAAAGACATATGTCCATCAAGTTCAACCAGGGAATTAAGGGGTAGGGGTGTGGCGCGATATTGGGGAAGGGATGAGATTTTATATTTCTTCATAAGCATTAATCTTATTTTGTCAATTAGGAACATTCAGCACCCACCCGCTATCAAGGCAGCTGCCTATCATGTCATGCCCTACCTGCACAGGTGTGCTGGCTACTCAAATGATCCAATTAAGGAGGCCATTTAGTCAGCAGCAGCAGAAGTCCTGTGCCTGGACGCTCCAACAGCGGCCAGACACAAGCAGAAGCAGAAGCAGCAGAAGCAGCAGCAGCACCACCTTTTGTTTTTTGGCTGCAGCAGCAGCAGCAAGGCCCACAGGGCTGGCTAGCTGGCTAGCCAGCAAGCAGGTAGCAATGAAAGTAGGAATCTTTCTTTTTAACCCTGTAAGGGGGTGGTGCACTGTACCCGAAGATACTGCCATGTCGGGTCAATGCATAGGGCGACGGAAGCAAGCTTCGAAATCGGCCCCCGTTCTCAAAAATCCATTTAATATATGGTCCCCAGATAGGGGACGTATCAGATATTAAACTGATAAGAACAGATACTACACTTGATCTTAGCCAAAAGGCCGAGAAGCGATAACCGTGAAAGGGGCGGGCCCAACAAGGTCCCCTTCATGGGCACTATCACTGCTTGCTGTCAGGGAGGCTGCCAGACAATTTTCCATGCACACTCTGGGCTGGGGGGCAGTCAACCACCAGTACACACAGCAGAACCTAAACCCATACCATTATTGCTAAGCAGCAAGACAGGGGCCCATTGCACTCCCACGGGGCCTTTTTAAATGCAATCCATAACCCGGATTTGCCAGGAACCCTTCTTACTCCTCCTACTTGCATGTGACACTGGGCTTAGGATCTGCATAGGAAACACACACACAAGCACACACCTACCTTTGTTGCCTGCAGATGCCTCCTTGGCTGTCCCCAAACGGTATCAAACCAACACCCACGGGAAGCTGTAAGCATAGAGGACATGCCTGCACCCCATTGGACTTACCTGTGTGGGTTAAATCCGGGTTATTTGACAACCTATGGCGGTGATGGTTCTGCTCAGGCAGAGCAGTGCTGATGCTCCTCATAAAGCTGTCGCTGCTGTGAAGGTTCTAGGTGACATCACAAATCCCTATGGTTACATACACAACAAAGCTGGGTTGTTGTTGTTTACACTCTGCAAGGCCTGTGGAAGTGAGTGACATCATAGCACTGTAGTTCTGAGGGTTCTAGATGGATGCAACAATCTCCTGTTGCTTCTATGAAGGCCATAATAGACGACATCACCAAACAGCTCCATAGTCACATACACAGCAAAGGAGAGATGTTGTTTACACCTAGTGATGTCAGTGGTATTGAGTGACATCACAGCACAGTGCTAAGGCTCCTGGGCCTGGACACAGCAGCGGCTGCAATATCTCAACGGAGAATACGTTTATATATATGTGTGTGTGTGCGCGTATATATATATATATATATATATATATATATATATATATATATTTCTCCGCCGAAATCACTTTTAAACCCATTTCCACCTTTTTTTCCCTTCTCTTCCTCTTACTTTTTTTTCACGTTTTTTTACGTTTTTCTCCTTTTCGCCTCTTTTCTGGGCGTATTATTCTTCTTTTTCTTCTTTTTTTTCGTCTAATGCATACCCCATCAGTGCAGCAATGGTTATTCAATACCGCCAGCAGATGGAGACACTGGGGGATAATTTTCTAAGGATTTATACTTATTTTTCCTGTCTGAATTTGTCGCACAGAAAGTTGCAGGCCAAATATGTGTGACATTTCTGCGACTTTAGCTTCTAGAGCATTTTTACAACATTATACATAGGTGCTGAATACATAAAAAGCGACTGTTCAGCGACAGACAAGTCGCATCGGCTGAAAGTAGGCCAGAATGTCAGTCCATGTTGGAGCAGGTTTAGATACAGTCTAAAGTATAGATCTCAAAGTCTGTGCACAGAATTTAGCAAGGGCCTCGCACCTTCTGATGCATCAGGTAGGTGCACAATAGCATAGCCTAACCCTCTGTACTTTGGTCTATATTGATGCGGGACATAGACAGCCAGCTGATGACCAATCCATTAGTGCAATGGATGGCTGGAAGCATTTGTCTTTGCCTTTGCAATACCACAGAAGCAATGCATGGTCAATGTACAGCAATGACACACCTGTGTGAACAGCCAGGAGACCCCCCCCCATGTTATGTTACATAGTTACATAGTTAGTACGGTCGAAAAAAGACATATGTCCATCAAGTTCAACCAGGGAATTAAGGGGTAGGGGTGTGGCGCGATATTGGGGAAGGGATGAGATTTTATATTTCTTCATAAGCATTAATCTTATTTTGTCAATTAGGAACATTCAGCACCCACCCGCTATCAAGGCAGCTGCCTATCATGTCATGCCCTACCTGCACAGGTGTGCTGGCTACTCAAATGATCCAATTAAGGAGGCCATTTAGTCAGCAGCAGCAGAAGTCCTGTGCCTGGACGCTCCAACAGCGGCCAGACACAAGCAGAAGCAGAAGCAGCAGAAGCAGCAGCAGCACCACCTTTTGTTTTTTGGCTGCAGCAGCAGCAGCAAGGCCCACAGGGCTGGCTAGCTGGCTAGCCAGCAAGCAGGTAGCAATGAAAGTAGGAATCTTTCTTTTTAACCCTGTAAGGGGGTGGTGCACTGTACCCGAAGATACTGCCATATCGGGTCAATGCATAGGGCGACGGAAGCAAGCTTCGAAATCGGCCCCCGTTCTCAAAAATCCATTTAATATATGGTCCCCAGATAGGGGACGTATCAGATATTAAACTGATAAGAACAGATACTACACTTGATCTTAGCCAAAAGGCCGAGAAGCGATAACCGTGAAAGGGGCGGGCCCAACAAGGTCCCCTTCATGGGCACTATCACTGCTTGCTGTCAGGGAGGCTGCCAGACAATTTTCCATGCACACTCTGGGCTGGGGGGCAGTCAACCACCAGTACACACAGCAGAACCTAAACCCATACCATTATTGCTAAGCAGCAAGACAGGGGCCCATTGCACTCCCACGGGGCCTTTTTAAATGCAATCCATAACCCGGATTTGCCAGGAACCCTTCTTACTCCTCCTACTTGCATGTGACACTGGGCTTAGGATCTGCATAGGAAACACACACACAAGCACACACCTACCTTTGTTGCCTGCAGATGCCTCCTTGGCTGTCCCCAAACGGTATCAAACCAACACCCACGGGAAGCTGTAAGCATAGAGGACATGCCTGCACCCCATTGGACTTACCTGTGTGGGTTAAATCCGGGTTATTTGACAACCTATGGCGGTGATGGTTCTGCTCAGGCAGAGCAGTGCTGATGCTCCTCATAAAGCTGTCGCTGCTGTGAAGGTTCTAGGTGACATCACAAATCCCTAGGGTTACATACACAACAAAGCTGGGTTGTTGTTGTTTACACTCTGCAAGGCCTGTGGAAGTGAGTGACATCATAGCACTGTAGTTCTGAGGGTTCTAGATGGATGCAACAATCTCCTGTTGCTTCTATGAAGGCCATAATAGACGACATCACCAAACAGCTCCATAGTCACATACACAGCAAAGGAGAGATGTTGTTTACACCTAGTGATGTCAGTGGTATTGAGTGACATCACAGCACAGTGCTAAGGCTCCTGGGCCTGGACACAGCAGCGGCTGCAATATCTCAACGGAGAATACGTTTATATATATGTGTGTGTGTGCGCGTATATATATATATATATATATATATATATATATATATATATATTTCTCCGCCGAAATCACTTTTAAACCCATTTCCACCTTTTTTTCCCTTCTCTTCCTCTTACTTTTTTTTCACGTTTTTTTACGTTTTTCTCCTTTTCGCCTCTTTTCTGGGCGTATTATTCTTCTTTTTCTTCTTTTTTTTCGTCTAATGCATACCCCATCAGTGCAGCAATGCTTATTCAATACCGCCAGCAGATGGAGACACTGGGGGATAATTTTCTAAGGATTTATACTGATTTTTCCTGTCTGAATTTGTCGCACAGAAAGTTGCAGGCCAAATATGTGTGACATTTCTGCGACTTTAGCTTCTAGAGCATTTTTACAACATTATACATAGGTGCTGAATACATAAAAAGCGACTGTTCAGCGACAGACAAGTCGCATCGGCTGAAAGTAGGCCAGAATGTCAGTCCATGTTGGAGCAGGTTTAGATACAGTCTAAAGTATAGATCTCAAAGTCTGTGCACAGAATTTAGCAAGGGCCTCGCACCTTCTGATGCATCAGGTAGGTGCACAATAGCATAGCCTAACCCTCTGTACTTTGGTCTATATTGATGCGGGACATAGACAGCCAGCTGATGACCAATCCATTAGTGCAATGGATGGCTGGAAGCATTTGTCTTTGCCTTTGCAATACCACAGAAGCAATGCATGGTCAATGTACAGCAATGACACACCTGTGTGAACAGCCAGGAGACCCCCCCCATGTTATGTTACATAGTTACATAGTTAGTACGGTCGAAAAAAGACATATGTCCATCAAGTTCAACCAGGGAATTAAGGGGTAGGGGTGTGGCGCGATATTGGGGAAGGGATGAGATTTTATATTTCTTCATAAGCATTAATCTTATTTTGTCAATTAGGAACATTCAGCACCCACCCGCTATCAAGGCAGCTGCCTATCATGTCATGCCCTACCTGCACAGGTGTGCTGGCTACTCAAATGATCCAATTAAGGAGGCCATTTAGTCAGCAGCAGCAGAAGTCCTGTGCCTGGACGCTCCAACAGCGGCCAGACACAAGCAGAAGCAGAAGCAGCAGAAGCAGCAGCAGCACCACCTTTTGTTTTTTGGCTGCAGCAGCAGCAGCAAGGCCCACAGGGCTGGCTAGCTGGCTAGCCAGCAAGCAGGTAGCAATGAAAGTAGGAATCTTTCTTTTTAACCCTGTAAGGGGGTGGTGCACTGTACCCGAAGATACTGCCATGTCGGGTCAATGCATAGGGCGACGGAAGCAAGCTTCGAAATCGGCCCCCGTTCTCAAAAATCCATTTAATATATGGTCCCCAGATAGGGGACGTATCAGATATTAAACTGATAAGAACAGATACTACACTTGATCTTAGCCAAAAGGCCGAGAAGCGATAACCGTGAAAGGGGCGGGCCCAACAAGGTCCCCTTCATGGGCACTATCACTGCTTGCTGTCAGGGAGGCTGCCAGACAATTTTCCATGCACACTCTGGGCTGGGGGGCAGTCAACCACCAGTACACACAGCAGAACCTAAACCCATACCATTATTGCTAAGCAGCAAGACAGGGGCCCATTGCACTCCCACGGGGCCTTTTTAAATGCAATCCATAACCCGGATTTGCCAGGAACCCTTCTTACTCCTCCTACTTGCATGTGACACTGGGCTTAGGATCTGCATAGGAAACACACACACAAGCACACACCTACCTTTGTTGCCTGCAGATGCCTCCTTGGCTGTCCCCAAACGGTATCAAACCAACACCCACGGGAAGCTGTAAGCATAGAGGACATGCCTGCACCCCATTGGACTTACCTGTGTGGGTTAAATCCGGGTTATTTGACAACCTATGGCGGTGATGGTTCTGCTCAGGCAGAGCAGTGCTGATGCTCCTCATAAAGCTGTCGCTGCTGTGAAGGTTCTAGGTGACATCACAAATCCCTATGGTTACATACACAACAAAGCTGGGTTGTTGTTGTTTACACTCTGCAAGGCCTGTGGAAGTGAGTGACATCATAGCACTGTAGTTCTGAGGGTTCTAGATGGATGCAACAATCTCCTGTTGCTTCTATGAAGGCCATAATAGACGACATCACCAAACAGCTCCATAGTCACATACACAGCAAAGGAGAGATGTTGTTTACACCTAGTGATGTCAGTGGTATTGAGTGACATCACAGCACAGTGCTAAGGCTCCTGGGCCTGGACACAGCAGCGGCTGCAATATCTCAACGGAGAATACGTTTATATATATGTGTGTGTGTGCGCGTATATATATATATATATATATATATATATATATATATATATATATATTTCTCCGCCGAAATCACTTTTAAACCCATTTCCACCTTTTTTTCCCTTCTCTTCCTCTTACTTTTTTTTCACGTTTTTTTACGTTTTTCTCCTTTTCGCCTCTTTTCTGGGCGTATTATTCTTCTTTTTCTTCTTTTTTTTCGTCTAATGCATACCCCATCAGTGCAGCAATGCTTATTCAATACCGCCAGCAGATGGAGACACTGGGGGATAATTTTCTAAGGATTTATACTTATTTTTCCTGTCTGAATTTGTCGCACAGAAAGTTGCAGGCCAAATATGTGTGACATTTCTGCGACTTTAGCTTCTAGAGCATTTTTACAACATTATACATAGGTGCTGAATACATAAAAAGCGACTGTTCAGCGACAGACAAGTCGCATCGGCTGAAAGTAGGCCAGAATGTCAGTCCATGTTGGAGCAGGTTTAGATACAGTCTAAAGTATAGATCTCAAAGTCTGTGCACAGAATTTAGCAAGGGCCTCGCACCTTCTGATGCATCAGGTAGGTGCACAATAGCATAGCCTAACCCTCTGTACTTTGGTCTATATTGATGCGGGACATAGACAGCCAGCTGATGACCAATCCATTAGTGCAATGGATGGCTGGAAGCATTTGTCTTTGCCTTTGCAATACCACAGAAGCAATGCATGGTCAATGTACAGCAATGACACACCTGTGTGAACAGCCAGGAGACCCCCCCCCATGTTATGTTACATAGTTACATAGTTAGTACGGTCGAAAAAAGACATATGTCCATCAAGTTCAACCAGGGAATTAAGGGGTAGGGGTGTGGCGCGATATTGGGGAAGGGATGAGATTTTATATTTCTTCATAAGCATTAATCTTATTTTGTCAATTAGGAACATTCAGCACCCACCCGCTATCAAGGCAGCTGCCTATCATGTCATGCCCTACCTGCACAGGTGTGCTGGCTACTCAAATGATCCAATTAAGGAGGCCATTTAGTCAGCAGCAGCAGAAGTCCTGTGCCTGGACGCTCCAACAGCGGCCAGACACAAGCAGAAGCAGAAGCAGCAGAAGCAGCAGCAGCACCACCTTTTGTTTTTTGGCTGCAGCAGCAGCAGCAAGGCCCACAGGGCTGGCTAGCTGGCTAGCCAGCAAGCAGGTAGCAATGAAAGTAGGAATCTTTCTTTTTAACCCTGTAAGGGGGTGGTGCACTGTACCCGAAGATACTGCCATATCGGGTCAATGCATAGGGCGACGGAAGCAAGCTTCGAAATCGGCCCCCGTTCTCAAAAATCCATTTAATATATGGTCCCCAGATAGGGGACGTATCAGATATTAAACTGATAAGAACAGATACTACACTTGATCTTAGCCAAAAGGCCGAGAAGCGATAACCGTGAAAGGGGCGGGCCCAACAAGGTCCCCTTCATGGGCACTATCACTGCTTGCTGTCAGGGAGGCTGCCAGACAATTTTCCATGCACACTCTGGGCTGGGGGGCAGTCAACCACCAGTACACACAGCAGAACCTAAACCCATACCATTATTGCTAAGCAGCAAGACAGGGGCCCATTGCACTCCCACGGGGCCTTTTTAAATGCAATCCATAACCCGGATTTGCCAGGAACCCTTCTTACTCCTCCTACTTGCATGTGACACTGGGCTTAGGATCTGCATAGGAAACACACACACAAGCACACACCTACCTTTGTTGCCTGCAGATGCCTCCTTGGCTGTCCCCAAACGGTATCAAACCAACACCCACGGGAAGCTGTAAGCATAGAGGACATGCCTGCACCCCATTGGACTTACCTGTGTGGGTTAAATCCGGGTTATTTGACAACCTATGGCGGTGATGGTTCTGCTCAGGCAGAGCAGTGCTGATGCTCCTCATAAAGCTGTCGCTGCTGTGAAGGTTCTAGGTGACATCACAAATCCCTATGGTTACATACACAACAAAGCTGGGTTGTTGTTGTTTACACTCTGCAAGGCCTGTGGAAGTGAGTGACATCATAGCACTGTAGTTCTGAGGGTTCTAGATGGATGCAACAATCTCCTGTTGCTTCTATGAAGGCCATAATAGACAACATCACCAAACAGCTCCATAGTCACATACACAGCAAAGGAGAGATGTTGTTTACACCTAGTGATGTCAGTGGTATTGAGTGACATCACAGCACAGTGCTAAGGCTCCTGGGCCTGGACACAGCAGCGGCTGCAATATCTCAACGGAGAATACGTTTATATATATGTGTGTGTGTGCGCGTATATATATATATATATATATATATATATATATATATATATATATATATATATTTCTCCGCCGAAATCACTTTTAAACCCATTTCCACCTTTTTTTCCCTTCTCTTCCTCTTACTTTTTTTTCACGTTTTTTTACGTTTTTCTCCTTTTCGCCTCTTTTCTGGGCGTATTATTCTTCTTTTTCTTCTTTTTTTTCGTCTAATGCATACCCCATCAGTGCAGCAATGCTTATTCAATACCGCCAGCAGATGGAGACACTGGGGGATAATTTTCTAAGGATTTATACTGATTTTTCCTGTCTGAATTTGTCGCACAGAAAGTTGCAGGCCAAATATGTGTGACATTTCTGCGACTTTAGCTTCTAGAGCATTTTTACAACATTATACATAGGTGCTGAATACATAAAAAGCGACTGTTCAGCGACAGACAAGTCGCATCGGCTGAAAGTAGGCCAGAATGTCAGTCCATGTTGGAGCAGGTTTAGATACAGTCTAAAGTATAGATCTCAAAGTCTGTGCACAGAATTTAGCAAGGGCCTCGCACCTTCTGATGCATCAGGTAGGTGCACAATAGCATAGCCTAACCCTCTGTACTTTGGTCTATATTGATGCGGGACATAGACAGCCAGCTGATGACCAATCCATTAGTGCAATGGATGGCTGGAAGCATTTGTCTTTGCCTTTGCAATACCACAGAAGCAATGCATGGTCAATGTACAGCAATGACACACCTGTGTGAACAGCCAGGAGACCCCCCCCCATGTTATGTTACATAGTTACATAGTTAGTACGGTCGAAAAAAGACATATGTCCATCAAGTTCAACCAGGGAATTAAGGGGTAGGGGTGTGGCGCGATATTGGGGAAGGGATGAGATTTTATATTTCTTCATAAGCATTAATCTTATTTTGTCAATTAGGAACATTCAGCACCCACCCGCTATCAAGGCAGCTGCCTATCATGTCATGCCCTACCTGCACAGGTGTGCTGGCTACTCAAATGATCCAATTAAGGAGGCCATTTAGTCAGCAGCAGCAGAAGTCCTGTG
The DNA here is from genome assembly GCF_029499605.1 of Hyla sarda. Taxonomy (NCBI): domain Eukaryota; kingdom Metazoa; phylum Chordata; class Amphibia; order Anura; family Hylidae; genus Hyla; species Hyla sarda. The sequence continues at coordinate 132,357 of NW_026610517.1, forward strand.
CCTGGACGCTCCAACAGCGGCCAGACACAAGCAGAAGCAGAAGCAGCAGAAGCAGCAGCAGCACCACCTTTTGTTTTTTGGCTGCAGCAGCAGCAGCAAGGCCCACAGGGCTGGCTAGCTGGCTAGCCAGCAAGCAGGTAGCAATGAAAGTAGGAATCTTTCTTTTTAACCCTGTAAGGGGGTGGTGCACTGTACCCGAAGATACTGCCATATCGGGTCAATGCATAGGGCGACGGAAGCAAGCTTCGAAATCGGCCCCCGTTCTCAAAAATCCATTTAATATATGGTCCCCAGATAGGGGACGTATCAGATATTAAACTGATAAGAACAGATACTACACTTGATCTTAGCCAAAAGGCCGAGAAGCGATAACCGTGAAAGGGGCGGGCCCAACAAGGTCCCCTTCATGGGCACTATCACTGCTTGCTGTCAGGGAGGCTGCCAGACAATTTTCCATGCACACTCTGGGCTGGGGGGCAGTCAACCACCAGTACACACAGCAGAACCTAAACCCATACCATTATTGCTAAGCAGCAAGACAGGGGCCCATTGCACTCCCACGGGGCCTTTTTAAATGCAATCCATAACCCGGATTTGCCAGGAACCCTTCTTACTCCTCCTACTTGCATGTGACACTGGGCTTAGGATCTGCATAGGAAACACACACACAAGCACACACCTACCTTTGTTGCCTGCAGATGCCTCCTTGGCTGTCCCCAAACGGTATCAAACCAACACCCACGGGAAGCTGTAAGCATAGAGGACATGCCTGCACCCCATTGGACTTACCTGTGTGGGTTAAATCCGGGTTATTTGACAACCTATGGCGGTGATGGTTCTGCTCAGGCAGAGCAGTGCTGATGCTCCTCATAAAGCTGTCGCTGCTGTGAAGGTTCTAGGTGACATCACAAATCCCTATGGTTACATACACAACAAAGCTGGGTTGTTGTTGTTTACACTCTGCAAGGCCTGTGGAAGTGAGTGACATCATAGCACTGTAGTTCTGAGGGTTCTAGATGGATGCAACAATCTCCTGTTGCTTCTATGAAGGCCATAATAGACAACATCACCAAACAGCTCCATAGTCACATACACAGCAAAGGAGAGATGTTGTTTACACCTAGTGATGTCAGTGGTATTGAGTGACATCACAGCACAGTGCTAAGGCTCCTGGGCCTGGACACAGCAGCGGCTGCAATATCTCAACGGAGAATACGTTTATATATATGTGTGTGTGTGCGCGTATATATATATATATATATATATATATATATATATATATATATTTCTCCGCCGAAATCACTTTTAAACCCATTTCCACCTTTTTTTCCCTTCTCTTCCTCTTACTTTTTTTTCACGTTTTTTTACGTTTTTCTCCTTTTCGCCTCTTTTCTGGGCGTATTATTCTTCTTTTTCTTCTTTTTTTTCGTCTAATGCATACCCCATCAGTGCAGCAATGCTTATTCAATACCGCCAGCAGATGGAGACACTGGGGGATAATTTTCTAAGGATTTATACTGATTTTTCCTGTCTGAATTTGTCGCACAGAAAGTTGCAGGCCAAATATGTGTGACATTTCTGCGACTTTAGCTTCTAGAGCATTTTTACAACATTATACATAGGTGCTGAATACATAAAAAGCGACTGTTCAGCGACAGACAAGTCGCATCGGCTGAAAGTAGGCCAGAATGTCAGTCCATGTTGGAGCAGGTTTAGATACAGTCTAAAGTATAGATCTCAAAGTCTGTGCACAGAATTTAGCAAGGGCCTCGCACCTTCTGATGCATCAGGTAGGTGCACAATAGCATAGCCTAACCCTCTGTACTTTGGTCTATATTGATGCGGGACATAGACAGCCAGCTGATGACCAATCCATTAGTGCAATGGATGGCTGGAAGCATTTGTCTTTGCCTTTGCAATACCACAGAAGCAATGCATGGTCAATGTACAGCAATGACACACCTGTGTGAACAGCCAGGAGACCCCCCCCCATGTTATGTTACATAGTTACATAGTTAGTACGGTCGAAAAAAGACATATGTCCATCAAGTTCAACCAGGGAATTAAGGGGTAGGGGTGTGGCGCGATATTGGGGAAGGGATGAGATTTTATATTTCTTCATAAGCATTAATCTTATTTTGTCAATTAGGAACATTCAGCACCCACCCGCTATCAAGGCAGCTGCCTATCATGTCATGCCCTACCTGCACAGGTGTGCTGGCTACTCAAATGATCCAATTAAGGAGGCCATTTAGTCAGCAGCAGCAGAAGTCCTGTGCCTGGACGCTCCAACAGCGGCCAGACACAAGCAGAAGCAGAAGCAGCAGAAGCAGCAGCAGCACCACCTTTTGTTTTTTGGCTGCAGCAGCAGCAGCAAGGCCCACAGGGCTGGCTAGCTGGCTAGCCAGCAAGCAGGTAGCAATGAAAGTAGGAATCTTTCTTTTTAACCCTGTAAGGGGGTGGTGCACTGTACCCGAAGATACTGCCATATCGGGTCAATGCATAGGGCGACGGAAGCAAGCTTCGAAATCGGCCCCCGTTCTCAAAAATCCATTTAATATATGGTCCCCAGATAGGGGACGTATCAGATATTAAACTGATAAGAACAGATACTACACTTGATCTTAGCCAAAAGGCCGAGAAGCGATAACCGTGAAAGGGGCGGGCCCAACAAGGTCCCCTTCATGGGCACTATCACTGCTTGCTGTCAGGGAGGCTGCCAGACAATTTTCCATGCACACTCTGGGCTGGGGGGCAGTCAACCACCAGTACACACAGCAGAACCTAAACCCATACCATTATTGCTAAGCAGCAAGACAGGGGCCCATTGCACTCCCACGGGGCCTTTTTAAATGCAATCCATAACCCGGATTTGCCAGGAACCCTTCTTACTCCTCCTACTTGCATGTGACACTGGGCTTAGGATCTGCATAGGAAACACACACACAAGCACACACCTACCTTTGTTGCCTGCAGATGCCTCCTTGGCTGTCCCCAAACGGTATCAAACCAACACCCACGGGAAGCTGTAAGCATAGAGGACATGCCTGCACCCCATTGGACTTACCTGTGTGGGTTAAATCCGGGTTATTTGACAACCTATGGCGGTGATGGTTCTGCTCAGGCAGAGCAGTGCTGATGCTCCTCATAAAGCTGTCGCTGCTGTGAAGGTTCTAGGTGACATCACAAATCCCTATGGTTACATACACAACAAAGCTGGGTTGTTGTTGTTTACACTCTGCAAGGCCTGTGGAAGTGAGTGACATCATAGCACTGTAGTTCTGAGGGTTCTAGATGGATGCAACAATCTCCTGTTGCTTCTATGAAGGCCATAATAGACGACATCACCAAACAGCTCCATAGTCACATACACAGCAAAGGAGAGATGTTGTTTACACCTAGTGATGTCAGTGGTATTGAGTGACATCACAGCACAGTGCTAAGGCTCCTGGGCCTGGACACAGCAGCGGCTGCAATATCTCAACGGAGAATACGTTTATATATATGTGTGTGTGTGCGCGTATATATATATATATATATATATATATATATATATATATATATATTTCTCCGCCGAAATCACTTTTAAACCCATTTCCACCTTTTTTTCCCTTCTCTTCCTCTTACTTTTTTTTCACGTTTTTTTACGTTTTTCTCCTTTTCGCCTCTTTTCTGGGCGTATTATTCTTCTTTTTCTTCTTTTTTTTCGTCTAATGCATACCCCATCAGTGCAGCAATGCTTATTCAATACCGCCAGCAGATGGAGACACTGGGGGATAATTTTCTAAGGATTTATACTGATTTTTCCTGTCTGAATTTGTCGCACAGAAAGTTGCAGGCCAAATATGTGTGACATTTCTGCGACTTTAGCTTCTAGAGCATTTTTACAACATTATACATAGGTGCTGAATACATAAAAAGCGACTGTTCAGCGACAGACAAGTCGCATCGGCTGAAAGTAGGCCAGAATGTCAGTCCATGTTGGAGCAGGTTTAGATACAGTCTAAAGTATAGATCTCAAAGTCTGTGCACAGAATTTAGCAAGGGCCTCGCACCTTCTGATGCATCAGGTAGGTGCACAATAGCATAGCCTAACCCTCTGTACTTTGGTCTATATTGATGCGGGACATAGACAGCCAGCTGATGACCAATCCATTAGTGCAATGGATGGCTGGAAGCATTTGTCTTTGCCTTTGCAATACCACAGAAGCAATGCATGGTCAATGTACAGCAATGACACACCTGTGTGAACAGCCAGGAGACCCCCCCCCCATGTTATGTTACATAGTTACATAGTTAGTACGGTCGAAAAAAGACATATGTCCATCAAGTTCAACCAGGGAATTAAGGGGTAGGGGTGTGGCGCGATATTGGGGAAGGGATGAGATTTTATATTTCTTCATAAGCATTAATCTTATTTTGTCAATTAGGAACATTCAGCACCCACCCGCTATCAAGGCAGCTGCCTATCATGTCATGCCCTACCTGCACAGGTGTGCTGGCTACTCAAATGATCCAATTAAGGAGGCCATTTAGTCAGCAGCAGCAGAAGTCCTGTGCCTGGACGCTCCAACAGCGGCCAGACACAAGCAGAAGCAGAAGCAGCAGAAGCAGCAGCAGCACCACCTTTTGTTTTTTGGCTGCAGCAGCAGCAGCAAGGCCCACAGGGCTGGCTAGCTGGCTAGCCAGCAAGCAGGTAGCAATGAAAGTAGGAATCTTTCTTTTTAACCCTGTAAGGGGGTGGTGCACTGTACCCGAAGATACTGCCATATCGGGTCAATGCATAGGGCGACGGAAGCAAGCTTCGAAATCGGCCCCCGTTCTCAAAAATCCATTTAATATATGGTCCCCAGATAGGGGACGTATCAGATATTAAACTGATAAGAACAGATACTACACTTGATCTTAGCCAAAAGGCCGAGAAGCGATAACCGTGAAAGGGGCGGGCCCAACAAGGTCCCCTTCATGGGCACTATCACTGCTTGCTGTCAGGGAGGCTGCCAGACAATTTTTCATGCACACTCTGGGCTGGGGGGCAGTCAACCACCAGTACACACAGCAGAACCTAAACCCATACCATTATTGCTAAGCAGCAAGACAGGGGCCCATTGCACTCCCACGGGGCCTTTTTAAATGCAATCCATAACCCGGATTTGCCAGGAACCCTTCTTACTCCTCCTACTTGCATGTGACACTGGGCTTAGGATCTGCATAGGAAACACACACACAAGCACACACCTACCTTTGTTGCCTGCAGATGCCTCCTTGGCTGTCCCCAAACGGTATCAAACCAACACCCACGGGAAGCTGTAAGCATAGAGGACATGCCTGCACCCCATTGGACTTACCTGTGTGGGTTAAATCCGGGTTATTTGACAACCTATGGCGGTGGTGGTTCTGCTCAGGCAGAGCAGTGCTGATGCTCCTCATAAAGCTGTCGCTGCTGTGAAGGTTCTAGGTGACATCACAAATCCCTATGGTTACATACACAACAAAGCTGGGTTGTTGTTGTTTACACTCTGCAAGGCCTGTGGAAGTGAGTGACATCATAGCACTGTAGTTCTGAGGGTTCTAGATGGATGCAACAATCTCCTGTTGCTTCTATGAAGGCCATAATAGACGACATCACCAAACAGCTCCATAGTCACATACACAGCAAAGGAGAGATGTTGTTTACACCTAGTGATGTCAGTGGTATTGAGTGACATCACAGCACAGTGCTAAGGCTCCTGGGCCTGGACACAGCAGCGGCTGCAATATCTCAACGGAGAATACGTTTATATATATGTGTGTGTGTGCGCGTATATATATATATATATATATATATATATATATATATATATATATATTTCTCCGCCGAAATCACTTTTAAACCCATTTCCACCTTTTTTTCCCTTCTCTTCCTCTTACTTTTTTTTCACGTTTTTTTACGTTTTTCTCCTTTTCGCCTCTTTTCTGGGCGTATTATTCTTCTTTTTCTTCTTTTTTTTCGTCTAATGCATACCCCATCAGTGCAGCAATGCTTATTCAATACCGCCAGCAGATGGAGACACTGGGGGATAATTTTCTAAGGATTTATACTGATTTTTCCTGTCTGAATTTGTCGCACAGAAAGTTGCAGGCCAAATATGTGTGACATTTCTGCGACTTTAGCTTCTAGAGCATTTTTACAACATTATACATAGGTGCTGAATACATAAAAAGCGACTGTTCAGCGACAGACAAGTCGCATCGGCTGAAAGTAGGCCAGAATGTCAGTCCATGTTGGAGCAGGTTTAGATACAGTCTAAAGTATAGATCTCAAAGTCTGTGCACAGAATTTAGCAAGGGCCTCGCACCTTCTGATGCATCAGGTAGGTGCACAATAGCATAGCCTAACCCTCTGTACTTTGGTCTATATTGATGCGGGACATAGACAGCCAGCTGATGACCAATCCATTAGTGCAATGGATGGCTGGAAGCATTTGTCTTTGCCTTTGCAATACCACAGAAGCAATGCATGGTCAATGTACAGCAATGACACACCTGTGTGAACAGCCAGGAGACCCCCCCCATGTTATGTTACATAGTTACATAGTTAGTACGGTCGAAAAAAGACATATGTCCATCAAGTTCAACCAGGGAATTAAGGGGTAGGGGTGTGGCGCGATATTGGGGAAGGGATGAGATTTTATATTTCTTCATAAGCATTAATCTTATTTTGTCAATTAGGAACATTCAGCACCCACCCGCTATCAAGGCAGCTGCCTATCATGTCATGCCCTACCTGCACAGGTGTGCTGGCTACTCAAATGATCCAATTAAGGAGGCCATTTAGTCAGCAGCAGCAGAAGTCCTGTGCCTGGACGCTCCAACAGCGGCCAGACACAAGCAGAAGCAGAAGCAGCAGAAGCAGCAGCAGCACCACCTTTTGTTTTTTGGCTGCAGCAGCAGCAGCAAGGCCCACAGGGCTGGCTAGCTGGCTAGCCAGCAAGCAGGTAGCAATGAAAGTAGGAATCTTTCTTTTTAACCCTGTAAGGGGGTGGTGCACTGTACCCGAAGATACTGCCATATCGGGTCAATGCATAGGGCGACGGAAGCAAGCTTCGAAATCGGCCCCCGTTCTCAAAAATCCATTTAATATATGGTCCCCAGATAGGGGACGTATCAGATATTAAACTGATAAGAACAGATACTACACTTGATCTTAGCCAAAAGGCCGAGAAGCGATAACCGTGAAAGGGGCGGGCCCAACAAGGTCCCCTTCATGGGCACTATCACTGCTTGCTGTCAGGGAGGCTGCCAGACAATTTTCCATGCACACTCTGGGCTGGGGGGCAGTCAACCACCAGTACACACAGCAGAACCTAAACCCATACCATTATTGCTAAGCAGCAAGACAGGGGCCCATTGCACTCCCACGGGGCCTTTTTAAATGCAATCCATAACCCGGATTTGCCAGGAACCCTTCTTACTCCTCCTACTTGCATGTGACACTGGGCTTAGGATCTGCATAGGAAACACACACACAAGCACACACCTACCTTTGTTGCCTGCAGATGCCTCCTTGGCTGTCCCCAAACGGTATCAAACCAACACCCACGGGAAGCTGTAAGCATAGAGGACATGCCTGCACCCCATTGGACTTACCTGTGTGGGTTAAATCCGGGTTATTTGACAACCTATGGCGGTGATGGTTCTGCTCAGGCAGAGCAGTGCTGATGCTCCTCATAAAGCTGTCGCTGCTGTGAAGGTTCTAGGTGACATCACAAATCCCTATGGTTACATACACAACAAAGCTGGGTTGTTGTTGTTTACACTCTGCAAGGCCTGTGGAAGTGAGTGACATCATAGCACTGTAGTTCTGAGGGTTCTAGATGGATGCAACAATCTCCTGTTGCTTCTATGAAGGCCATAATAGACGACATCACCAAACAGCTCCATAGTCACATACACAGCAAAGGAGAGATGTTGTTTACACCTAGTGATGTCAGTGGTATTGAGTGACATCACAGCACAGTGCTAAGGCTCCTGGGCCTGGACACAGCAGCGGCTGCAATATCTCAACGGAGAATACGTTTATATATATGTGTGTGTGTGCGCGTATATATATATATATATATATATATATATATATATATATATATTTCTCCGCCGAAATCACTTTTAAACCCATTTCCACCTTTTTTTCCCTTCTCTTCCTCTTACTTTTTTTTCACGTTTTTTTACGTTTTTCTCCTTTTCGCCTCTTTTCTGGGCGTATTATTCTTCTTTTTCTTCTTTTTTTTCGTCTAATGCATACCCCATCAGTGCAGCAATGCTTATTCAATACCGCCAGCAGATGGAGACACTGGGGGATAATTTTCTAAGGATTTATACTGATTTTTCCTGTCTGAATTTGTCGCACAGAAAGTTGCAGGCCAAATATGTGTGACATTTCTGCGACTTTAGCTTCTAGAGCATTTTTACAACATTATACATAGGTGCTGAATACATAAAAAGCGACTGTTCAGCGACAGACAAGTCGCATCGGCTGAAAGTAGGCCAGAATGTCAGTCCATGTTGGAGCAGGTTTAGATACAGTCTAAAGTATAGATCTCAAAGTCTGTGCACAGAATTTAGCAAGGGCCTCGCACCTTCTGATGCATCAGGTAGGTGCACAATAGCATAGCCTAACCCTCTGTACTTTGGTCTATATTGATGCGGGACATAGACAGCCAGCTGATGACCAATCCATTAGTGCAATGGATGGCTGGAAGCATTTGTCTTTGCCTTTGCAATACCACAGAAGCAATGCATGGTCAATGTACAGCAATGACACACCTGTGTGAACAGCCAGGAGACCCCCCCCATGTTATGTTACATAGTTACATAGTTAGTACGGTCGAAAAAAGACATATGTCCATCAAGTTCAACCAGGGAATTAAGGGGTAGGGGTGTGGCGCGATATTGGGGAAGGGATGAGATTTTATATTTCTTCATAAGCATTAATCTTATTTTGTCAATTAGGAACATTCAGCACCCACCCGCTATCAAGGCAGCTGCCTATCATGTCATGCCCTACCTGCACAGGTGTGCTGGCTACTCAAATGATCCAATTAAGGAGGCCATTTAGTCAGCAGCAGCAGAAGTCCTGTGCCTGGACGCTCCAACAGCGGCCAGACACAAGCAGAAGCAGAAGCAGCAGAAGCAGCAGCAGCACCACCTTTTGTTTTTTGGCTGCAGCAGCAGCAGCAAGGCCCACAGGGCTGGCTAGCTGGCTAGCCAGCAAGCAGGTAGCAATGAAAGTAGGAATCTTTCTTTTTAACCCTGTAAGGGGGTGGTGCACTGTACCCGAAGATACTGCCATATCGGGTCAATGCATAGGGCGACGGAAGCAAGCTTCGAAATCGGCCCCCGTTCTCAAAAATCCATTTAATATATGGTCCCCAGATAGGGGACGTATCAGATATTAAACTGATAAGAACAGATACTACACTTGATCTTAGCCAAAAGGCCGAGAAGCGATAACCGTGAAAGGGGCGGGCCCAACAAGGTCCCCTTCATGGGCACTATCACTGCTTGCTGTCAGGGAGGCTGCCAGACAATTTTCCATGCACACTCTGGGCTGGGGGGCAGTCAACCACCAGTACACACAGCAGAACCTAAACCCATACCATTATTGCTAAGCAGCAAGACAGGGGCCCATTGCACTCCCACGGGGCCTTTTTAAATGCAATCCATAACCCGGATTTGCCAGGAACCCTTCTTACTCCTCCTACTTGCATGTGACACTGGGCTTAGGATCTGCATAGGAAACACACACACAAGCACACACCTACCTTTGTTGCCTGCAGATGCCTCCTTGGCTGTCCCCAAACGGTATCAAACCAACACCCACGGGAAGCTGTAAGCATAGAGGACATGCCTGCACCCCATTGGACTTACCTGTGTGGGTTAAATCCGGGTTATTTGACAACCTATGGCGGTGATGGTTCTGCTCAGGCAGAGCAGTGCTGATGCTCCTCATAAAGCTGTCGCTGCTGTGAAGGTTCTAGGTGACATCACAAATCCCTATGGTTACATACACAACAAAGCTGGGTTGTTGTTGTTTACACTCTGCAAGGCCTGTGGAAGTGAGTGACATCATAGCACTGTAGTTCTGAGGGTTCTAGATGGATGCAACAATCTCCTGTTGCTTCTATGAAGGCCATAATAGACGACATCACCAAACAGCTCCATAGTCACATACACAGCAAAGGAGAGATGTTGTTTACACCTAGTGATGTCAGTGGTATTGAGTGACATCACAGCACAGTGCTAAGGCTCCTGGGCCTGGACACAGCAGCGGCTGCAATATCTCAACGGAGAATACGTTTATATATATGTGTGTGTGTGCGCGTATATATATATATATATATATATATATATATATATATATATATATATTTCTCCGCCGAAATCACTTTTAAACCCATTTCCACCTTTTTTTCCCTTCTCTTCCTCTTACTTTTTTTTCACGTTTTTTTACGTTTTTCTCCTTTTCGCCTCTTTTCTGGGCGTATTATTCTTCTTTTTCTTCTTTTTTTTCGTCTAATGCATACCCCATCAGTGCAGCAATGCTTATTCAATACCGCCAGCAGATGGAGACACTGGGGGATAATTTTCTAAGGATTTATACTGATTTTTCCTGTCTGAATTTGTCGCACAGAAAGTTGCAGGCCAAATATGTGTGACATTTCTGCGACTTTAGCTTCTAGAGCATTTTTACAACATTATACATAGGTGCTGAATACATAAAAAGCGACTGTTCAGCGACAGACAAGTCGCATCGGCTGAAAGTAGGCCAGAATGTCAGTCCATGTTGGAGCAGGTTTAGATACAGTCTAAAGTATAGATCTCAAAGTCTGTGCACAGAATTTAGCAAGGGCCTCGCACCTTCTGATGCATCAGGTAGGTGCACAATAGCATAGCCTAACCCTCTGTACTTTGGTCTATATTGATGCGGGACATAGACAGCCAGCTGATGACCAATCCATTAGTGCAATGGATGGCTGGAAGCATTTGTCTTTGCCTTTGCAATACCACAGAAGCAATGCATGGTCAATGTACAGCAATGACACACCTGTGTGAACAGCCAGGAGACCCCCCCCATGTTATGTTACATAGTTACATAGTTAGTACGGTCGAAAAAAGACATATGTCCATCAAGTTCAACCAGGGAATTAAGGGGTAGGGGTGTGGCGCGATATTGGGGAAGGGATGAGATTTTATATTTCTTCATAAGCATTAATCTTATTTTGTCAATTAGGAACATTCAGCACCCACCCGCTATCAAGGCAGCTGCCTATCATGTCATGCCCTACCTGCACAGGTGTGCTGGCTACTCAAATGATCCAATTAAGGAGGCCATTTAGTCAGCAGCAGCAGAAGTCCTGTGCCTGGACGCTCCAACAGCGGCCAGACACAAGCAGAAGCAGAAGCAGCAGAAGCAGCAGCACCACCTTTTGTTTTTTGGCTGCAGCAGCAGCAGCAAGGCCCACAGGGCTGGCTAGCTGGCTAGCCAGCAAGCAGGTAGCAATGAAAGTAGGAATCTTTCTTTTTAACCCTGTAAGGGGGTGGTGCACTGTACCCGAAGATACTGCCATATCGGGTCAATGCATAGGGCGACGGAAGCAAGCTTCGAAATCGGCCCCCGTTCTCAAAAATCCATTTAATATATGGTCCCCAGATAGGGGACGTATCAGATATTAAACTGATAAGAACAGATACTACACTTGATCTTAGCCAAAAGGCCGAGCAGCGATAACCGTGAAAGGGGCGGGCCCAACAAGGTCCCCTTCATGGGCACTATCACTGCTTGCTGTCAGGGAGGCTGCCAGACAATTTTCCATGCACACTCTGGGCTGGGGGGCAGTCAACCACCAGTACACACAGCAGAACCTAAACCCATACCATTATTGCTAAGCAGCAAGACAGGGGCCCATTGCACTCCCACGGGGCCTTTTTAAATGCAATCCATAACCCGGATTTGCCAGGAACCCTTCTTACTCCTCCTACTTGCATGTGACACTGGGCTTAGGATCTGCATAGGAAACACACACACAAGCACACACCTACCTTTGTTGCCTGCAGATGCCTCCTTGGCTGTCCCCAAACGGTATCAAACCAACACCCACGGGAAGCTGTAAGCATAGAGGACATGCCTGCACCCCATTGGACTTACCTGTGTGGGTTAAATCCGGGTTATTTGACAACCTATGGCGGTGATGGTTCTGCTCAGGCAGAGCAGTGCTGATGCTCCTCATAAAGCTGTCGCTGCTGTGAAGGTTCTAGGTGACATCACAAATCCCTATGGTTACATACACAACAAAGCTGGGTTGTTGTTGTTTACACTCTGCAAGGCCTGTGGAAGTGAGTGACATCATAGCACTGTAGTTCTGAGGGTTCTAGATGGATGCAACAATCTCCTGTTGCTTCTATGAAGGCCATAATAGACGACATCACCAAACAGCTCCATAGTCACATACACAGCAAAGGAGAGATGTTGTTTACACCTAGTGATGTCAGTGGTATTGAGTGACATCACAGCACAGTGCTAAGGCTCCTGGGCCTGGACACAGCAGCGGCTGCAATATCTCAACGGAGAATACGTTTATATATATGTGTGTGTGTGCGCGTATATATATATATATATATATATATATATATATATATATATATATATATATTTCTCCGCCGAAATCACTTTTAAACCCATTTCCACCTTTTTTTCCCTTCTCTTCCTCTTACTTTTTTTTCACGTTTTTTTACGTTTTTCTCCTTTTCGCCTCTTTTCTGGGCGTATTATTCTTCTTTTTCTTCTTTTTTTTCGTCTAATGCATACCCCATCAGTGCAGCAATGCTTATTCAATACCGCCAGCAGATGGAGACACTGGGGGATAATTTTCTAAGGATTTATACTGATTTTTCCTGTCTGAATTTGTCGCACAGAAAGTTGCAGGCCAAATATGTGTGACATTTCTGCGACTTTAGCTTCTAGAGCATTTTTACAACATTATACATAGGTGCTGAATACATAAAAAGCGACTGTTCAGCGACAGACAAGTCGCATCGGCTGAAAGTAGGCCAGAATGTCAGTCCATGTTGGAGCAGGTTTAGATACAGTCTAAAGTATAGATCTCAAAGTCTGTGCACAGAATTTAGCAAGGGCCTCGCACCTTCTGATGCATCAGGTAGGTGCACAATAGCATAGCCTAACCCTCTGTACTTTGGTCTATATTGATGCGGGACATAGACAGCCAGCTGATGACCAATCCATTAGTGCAATGGATGGCTGGAAGCATTTGTCTTTGCCTTTGCAATACCACAGAAGCAATGCATGGTCAATGTACAGCAATGACACACCTGTGTGAACAGCCAGGAGACCCCCCCCATGTTATGTTACATAGTTACATAGTTAGTACGGTCGAAAAAAGACATATGTCCATCAAGTTCAACCAGGGAATTAAGGGGTAGGGGTGTGGCGCGATATTGGGGAAGGGATGAGATTTTATATTTCTTCATAAGCATTAATCTTATTTTGTCAATTAGGAACATTCAGCACCCACCCGCTATCAAGGCAGCTGCCTATCATGTCATGCCCTACCTGCACAGGTGTGCTGGCTACTCAAATGATCCAATTAAGGAGGCCATTTAGTCAGCAGCAGCAGAAGTCCTGTGCCTGGACGCTCCAACAGCGGCCAGACACAAGCAGAAGCAGAAGCAGCAGAAGCAGCAGCAGCACCACCTTTTGTTTTTTGGCTGCAGCAGCAGCAGCAAGGCCCACAGGGCTGGCTAGCTGGCTAGCCAGCAAGCAGGTAGCAATGAAAGTAGGAATCTTTCTTTTTAACCCTGTAAGGGGGTGGTGCACTGTACCCGAAGATACTGCCATATCGGGTCAATGCATAGGGCGACGGAAGCAAGCTTCGAAATCGGCCCCCGTTCTCAAAAATCCATTTAATATATGGTCCCCAGATAGGGGACGTATCAGATATTAAACTGATAAGAACAGATACTACACTTGATCTTAGCCAAAAGGCCGAGAAGCGATAACCGTGAAAGGGGCGGGCCCAACAAGGTCCCCTTCATGGGCACTATCACTGCTTGCTGTCAGGGAGGCTGCCAGACAATTTTCCATGCACACTCTGGGCTGGGGGGCAGTCAACCACCAGTACACACAGCAGAACCTAAACCCATACCATTATTGCTAAGCAGCAAGACAGGGGCCCATTGCACTCCCACGGGGCCTTTTTAAATGCAATCCATAACCCGGATTTGCCAGGAACCCTTCTTACTCCTCCTACTTGCATGTGACACTGGGCTTAGGATCTGCATAGGAAACACACACACAAGCACACACCTACCTTTGTTGCCTGCAGATGCCTCCTTGGCTGTCCCCAAACGGTATCAAACCAACACCCACGGGAAGCTGTAAGCATAGAGGACATGCCTGCACCCCATTGGACTTACCTGTGTGGGTTAAATCCGGGTTATTTGACAACCTATGGCGGTGATGGTTCTGCTCAGGCAGAGCAGTGCTGATGCTCCTCATAAAGCTGTCGCTGCTGTGAAGGTTCTAGGTGACATCACAAATCCCTATGGTTACATACACAACAAAGCTGGGTTGTTGTTGTTTACACTCTGCAAGGCCTGTGGAAGTGAGTGACATCATAGCACTGTAGTTCTGAGGGTTCTAGATGGATGCAACAATCTCCTGTTGCTTCTATGAAGGCCATAATAGACGACATCACCAAACAGCTCCATAGTCACATACACAGCAAAGGAGAGATGTTGTTTACACCTAGTGATGTCAGTGGTATTGAGTGACATCACAGCACAGTGCTAAGGCTCCTGGGCCTGGACACAGCAGCGGCTGCAATATCTCAACGGAGAATACGTTTATATATATGTGTGTGTGTGCGCGTATTATATATATATATATATATATATATATATATATATATATATATATATACTCCGCCGAAATCACTTTTAAACCCATTTCCACCTTTTTTTCCCTTCTCTTCCTCTTACTTTTTTTTCACGTTTTTTTACGTTTTTCTCCTTTTCGCCTCTTTTCTGGGCGTATTATTCTTCTTTTTCTTCTTTTTTTTCGTCTAATGCATACCCCATCAGTGCAGCAATGCTTATTCAATACCGCCAGCAGATGGAGACACTGGGGGATAATTTTCTAAGGATTTATACTGATTTTTCCTGTCTGAATTTGTCGCACAGAAAGTTGCAGGCCAAATATGTGTGACATTTCTGCGACTTTAGCTTCTAGAGCATTTTTACAACATTATACATAGGTGCTGAATACATAAAAAGCGACTGTTCAGCGACAGACAAGTCGCATCGGCTGAAAGTAGGCCAGAATGTCAGTCCATGTTGGAGCAGGTTTAGATACAGTCTAAAGTATAGATCTCAAAGTCTGTGCACAGAATTTAGCAAGGGCCTCGCACCTTCTGATGCATCAGGTAGGTGCACAATAGCATAGCCTAACCCTCTGTACTTTGGTCTATATTGATGCGGGACATAGACAGCCAGCTGATGACCAATCCATTAGTGCAATGGATGGCTGGAAGCATTTGTCTTTGCCTTTGCAATACCACAGAAGCAATGCATGGTCAATGTACAGCAATGACACACCTGTGTGAACAGCCAGGAGACCCCCCCCATGTTATGTTACATAGTTACATAGTTAGTACGGTCGAAAAAAGACATATGTCCATCAAGTTCAACCAGGGAATTAAGGGGTAGGGGTGTGGCGCGATATTGGGGAAGGGATGAGATTTTATATTTCTTCATAAGCATTAATCTTATTTTGTCAATTAGGAACATTCAGCACCCACCCGCTATCAAGGCAGCTGCCTATCATGTCATGCCCTACCTGCACAGGTGTGCTGGCTACTCAAATGATCCAATTAAGGAGGCCATTTAGTCAGCAGCAGCAGAAGTCCTGTGCCTGGACGCTCCAACAGCGGCCAGACACAAGCAGAAGCAGAAGCAGCAGAAGCAGCAGCAGCACCACCTTTTGTTTTTTGGCTGCAGCAGCAGCAGCAAGGCCCACAGGGCTGGCTAGCTGGCTAGCCAGCAAGCAGGTAGCAATGAAAGTAGGAATCTTTCTTTTTAACCCTGTAAGGGGGTGGTGCACTGTACCCGAAGATACTGCCATATCGGGTCAATGCATAGGGCGACGGAAGCAAGCTTCGAAATCGGCCCCCGTTCTCAAAAATCCATTTAATATATGGTCCCCAGATAGGGGACGTATCAGATATTAAACTGATAAGAACAGATACTACACTTGATCTTAGCCAAAAGGCCGAGAAGCGATAACCGTGAAAGGGGCGGGCCCAACAAGGTCCCCTTCATGGGCACTATCACTGCTTGCTGTCAGGGAGGCTGCCAGACAATTTTCCATGCACACTCTGGGCTGGGGGGCAGTCAACCACCAGTACACACAGCAGAACCTAAACCCATACCATTATTGCTAAGCAGCAAGACAGGGGCCCATTGCACTCCCACGGGGCCTTTTTAAATGCAATCCATAACCCGGATTTGCCAGGAACCCTTCTTACTCCTCCTACTTGCATGTGACACTGGGCTTAGGATCTGCATAGGAAACACACACACAAGCACACACCTACCTTTGTTGCCTGCAGATGCCTCCTTGGCTGTCCCCAAACGGTATCAAACCAACACCCACGGGAAGCTGTAAGCATAGAGGACATGCCTGCACCCCATTGGACTTACCTGTGTGGGTTAAATCCGGGTTATTTGACAACCTATGGCGGTGATGGTTCTGCTCAGGCAGAGCAGTGCTGATGCTCCTCATAAAGCTGTCGCTGCTGTGAAGGTTCTAGGTGACATCACAAATCCCTATGGTTACATACACAACAAAGCTGGGTTGTTGTTGTTTACACTCTGCAAGGCCTGTGGAAGTGAGTGACATCATAGCACTGTAGTTCTGAGGGTTCTAGATGGATGCAACAATCTCCTGTTGCTTCTATGAAGGCCATAATAGACGACATCACCAAACAGCTCCATAGTCACATACACAGCAAAGGAGAGATGTTGTTTACACCTAGTGATGTCAGTGGTATTGAGTGACATCACAGCACAGTGCTAAGGCTCCTGGGCCTGGACACAGCAGCGGCTGCAATATCTCAACGGAGAATACGTTTATATATATGTGTGTGTGTGCGCGTATATATATATATATATATATATATATATATATATATATATTTCTCCGCCGAAATCACTTTTAAACCCATTTCCACCTTTTTTTCCCTTCTCTTCCTCTTACTTTTTTTTCACGTTTTTTTACGTTTTTCTCCTTTTCGCCTCTTTTCTGGGCGTATTATTCTTCTTTTTCTTCTTTTTTTTCGTCTAATGCATACCCCATCAGTGCAGCAATGCTTATTCAATACCGCCAGCAGATGGAGACACTGGGGGATAATTTTCTAAGGATTTATACTGATTTTTCCTGTCTGAATTTGTCGCACAGAAAGTTGCAGGCCAAATATGTGTGACATTTCTGCGACTTTAGCTTCTAGAGCATTTTTACAACATTATACATAGGTGCTGAATACATAAAAAGCGACTGTTCAGCGACAGACAAGTCGCATCGGCTGAAAGTAGGCCAGAATGTCAGTCCATGTTGGAGCAGGTTTAGATACAGTCTAAAGTATAGATCTCAAAGTCTGTGCACAGAATTTAGCAAGGGCCTCGCACCTTCTGATGCATCAGGTAGGTGCACAATAGCATAGCCTAACCCTCTGTACTTTGGTCTATATTGATGCGGGACATAGACAGCCAGCTGATGACCAATCCATTAGTGCAATGGATGGCTGGAAGCATTTGTCTTTGCCTTTGCAATACCACAGAAGCAATGCATGGTCAATGTACAGCAATGACACACCTGTGTGAACAGCCAGGAGACCCCCCCCATGTTATGTTACATAGTTACATAGTTAGTACGGTCGAAAAAAGACATATGTCCATCAAGTTCAACCAGGGAATTAAGGGGTAGGGGTGTGGCGCGATATTGGGGAAGGGATGAGATTTTATATTTCTTCATAAGCATTAATCTTATTTTGTCAATTAGGAACATTCAGCACCCACCCGCTATCAAGGCAGCTGCCTATCATGTCATGCCCTACCTGCACAGGTGTGCTGGCTACTCAAATGATCCAATTAAGGAGGCCATTTAGTCAGCAGCAGCAGAAGTCCTGTGCCTGGACGCTCCAACAGCGGCCAGACACAAGCAGAAGCAGAAGCAGCAGAAGCAGCAGCAGCACCACCTTTTGTTTTTTGGCTGCAGCAGCAGCAGCAAGGCCCACAGGGCTGGCTAGCTGGCTAGCCAGCAAGCAGGTAGCAATGAAAGTAGGAATCTTTCTTTTTAACCCTGTAAGGGGGTGGTGCACTGTACCCGAAGATACTGCCATATCGGGTCAATGCATAGGGCGACGGAAGCAAGCTTCGAAATCGGCCCCCGTTCTCAAAAATCCATTTAATATATGGTCCCCAGATAGGGGACGTATCAGATATTAAACTGATAAGAACAGATACTACACTTGATCTTAGCCAAAAGGCCGAGAAGCGATAACCGTGAAAGGGGCGGGCCCAACAAGGTCCCCTTCATGGGCACTATCACTGCTTGCTGTCAGGGAGGCTGCCAGACAATTTTCCATGCACACTCTGGGCTGGGGGGCAGTCAACCACCAGTACACACAGCAGAACCTAAACCCATACCATTATTGCTAAGCAGCAAGACAGGGGCCCATTGCACTCCCACGGGGCCTTTTTAAATGCAATCCATAACCCGGATTTGCCAGGAACCCTTCTTACTCCTCCTACTTGCATGTGACACTGGGCTTAGGATCTGCATAGGAAACACACACACAAGCACACACCTACCTTTGTTGCCTGCAGATGCCTCCTTGGCTGTCCCCAAACGGTATCAAACCAACACCCACGGGAAGCTGTAAGCATAGAGGACATGCCTGCACCCCATTGGACTTACCTGTGTGGGTTAAATCCGGGTTATTTGACAACCTATGGCGGTGATGGTTCTGCTCAGGCAGAGCAGTGCTGATGCTCCTCATAAAGCTGTCGCTGCTGTGAAGGTTCTAGGTGACATCACAAATCCCTATGGTTACATACACAACAAAGCTGGGTTGTTGTTGTTTACACTCTGCAAGGCCTGTGGAAGTGAGTGACATCATAGCACTGTAGTTCTGAGGGTTCTAGATGGATGCAACAATCTCCTGTTGCTTCTATGAAGGCCATAATAGACAACATCACCAAACAGCTCCATAGTCACATACACAGCAAAGGAGAGATGTTGTTTACACCTAGTGATGTCAGTGGAATTGAGTGACATCACAGCACAGTGCTAAGGCTCCTGGGCCTGGACACAGCAGCGGCTGCAATATCTCAACGGAGAATACGTTTATATATATGTGTGTGTGTGCGCGTATATATATATATATATATATATATATATATATATATATATATATATTTCTCCGCCGAAATCACTTTTAAACCCATTTCCACCTTTTTTTCCCTTCTCTTCCTCTTACTTTTTTTTCACGTTTTTTTACGTTTTTCTCCTTTTCGCCTCTTTTCTGGGCGTATTATTCTTCTTTTTCTTCTTTTTTTTCGTCTAATGCATACCCCATCAGTGCAGCAATGCTTATTCAATACCGCCAGCAGATGGAGACACTGGGGGATAATTTTCTAAGGATTTATACTGATTTTTCCTGTCTGAATTTGTCGCACAGAAAGTTGCAGGCCAAATATGTGTGACATTTCTGCGACTTTAGCTTCTAGAGCATTTTTACAACATTATACATAGGTGCTGAATACATAAAAAGCGACTGTTCAGCGACAGACAAGTCGCATCGGCTGAAAGTAGGCCAGAATGTCAGTCCATGTTGGAGCAGGTTTAGATACAGTCTAAAGTATAGATCTCAAAGTCTGTGCACAGAATTTAGCAAGGGCCTCGCACCTTCTGATGCATCAGGTAGGTGCACAATAGCATAGCCTAACCCTCTGTACTTTGGTCTATATTGATGCGGGACATAGACAGCCAGCTGATGACCAATCCATTAGTGCAATGGATGGCTGGAAGCATTTGTCTTTGCCTTTGCAATACCACAGAAGCAATGCATGGTCAATGTACAGCAATGACACACCTGTGTGAACAGCCAGGAGACCCCCCCCATGTTATGTTACATAGTTACATAGTTAGTACGGTCGAAAAAAGACATATGTCCATCAAGTTCAACCAGGGAATTAAGGGGTAGGGGTGTGGCGCGATATTGGGGAAGGGATGAGATTTTATATTTCTTCATAAGCATTAATCTTATTTTGTCAATTAGGAACATTCAGCACCCACCCGCTATCAAGGCAGCTGCCTATCATGTCATGCCCTACCTGCACAGGTGTGCTGGCTACTCAAATGATCCAATTAAGGAGGCCATTTAGTCAGCAGCAGCAGAAGTCCTGTGCCTGGACGCTCCAACAGCGGCCAGACACAAGCAGAAGCAGAAGCAGCAGAAGCAGCAGCAGCACCACCTTTTGTTTTTTGGCTGCAGCAGCAGCAGCAGCAAGGCCCACAGGGCTGGCTAGCTGGCTAGCCAGCAAGCAGGTAGCAATGAAAGTAGGAATCTTTCTTTTTAACCCTGTAAGGGGGTGGTGCACTGTACCCGAAGATACTGCCATATCGGGTCAATGCATAGGGCGACGGAAGCAAGCTTCGAAATCGGCCCCCGTTCTCAAAAATCCATTTAATATATGGTCCCCAGATAGGGGACGTATCAGATATTAAACTGATAAGAACAGATACTACACTTGATCTTAGCCAAAAGGCCGAGAAGCGATAACCGTGAAAGGGGCGGGCCCAACAAGGTCCCCTTCATGGGCACTATCACTGCTTGCTGTCAGGGAGGCTGCCAGACAATTTTCCATGCACACTCTGGGCTGGGGGGCAGTCAACCACCAGTACACACAGCAGAACCTAAACCCATACCATTATTGCTAAGCAGCAAGACAGGGGCCCATTGCACTCCCACGGGGCCTTTTTAAATGCAATCCATAACCCGGATTTGCCAGGAACCCTTCTTACTCCTCCTACTTGCATGTGACACTGGGCTTAGGATCTGCATAGGAAACACACACACAAGCACACACCTACCTTTGTTGCCTGCAGATGCCTCCTTGGCTGTCCCCAAACGGTATCAAACCAACACCCACGGGAAGCTGTAAGCATAGAGGACATGCCTGCACCCCATTGGACTTACCTGTGTGGGTTAAATCCGGGTTATTTGACAACCTATGGCGGTGATGGTTCTGCTCAGGCAGAGCAGTGCTGATGCTCCTCATAAAGCTGTCGCTGCTGTGAAGGTTCTAGGTGACATCACAAATCCCTATGGTTACATACACAACAAAGCTGGGTTGTTGTTGTTTACACTCTGCAAGGCCTGTGGAAGTGAGTGACATCATAGCACTGTAGTTCTGAGGGTTCTAGATGGATGCAACAATCTCCTGTTGCTTCTATGAAGGCCATAATAGACGACATCACCAAACAGCTCCATAGTCACATACACAGCAAAGGAGAGATGTTGTTTACACCTAGTGATGTCAGTGGTATTGAGTGACATCACAGCACAGTGCTAAGGCTCCTGGGCCTGGACACAGCAGCGGCTGCAATATCTCAACGGAGAATACGTTTATATATATGTGTGTGTGTGCGCGTATATATATATATATATATATATATATATATATATATATATATATTTCTCCGCCGAAATCACTTTTAAACCCATTTCCACCTTTTTTTCCCTTCTCTTCCTCTTACTTTTTTTTCACGTTTTTTTACGTTTTTCTCCTTTTCGCCTCTTTTCTGGGCGTATTATTCTTCTTTTTCTTCTTTTTTTTCGTCTAATGCATACCCCATCAGTGCAGCAATGCTTATTCAATACCGCCAGCAGATGGAGACACTGGGGGATAATTTTCTAAGGATTTATACTGATTTTTCCTGTCTGAATTTGTCGCACAGAAAGTTGCAGGCCAAATATGTGTGACATTTCTGCGACTTTAGCTTCTAGAGCATTTTTACAACATTATACATAGGTGCTGAATACATAAAAAGCGACTGTTCAGCGACAGACAAGTCGCATCGGCTGAAAGTAGGCCAGAATGTCAGTCCATGTTGGAGCAGGTTTAGATACAGTCTAAAGTATAGATCTCAAAGTCTGTGCACAGAATTTAGCAAGGGCCTCGCACCTTCTGATGCATCAGGTAGGTGCACAATAGCATAGCCTAACCCTCTGTACTTTGGTCTATATTGATGCGGGACATAGACAGCCAGCTGATGACCAATCCATTAGTGCAATGGATGGCTGGAAGCATTTGTCTTTGCCTTTGCAATACCACAGAAGCAATGCATGGTCAATGTACAGCAATGACACACCTGTGTGAACAGCCAGGAGACCCCCCCCATGTTATGTTACATAGTTACATAGTTAGTACGGTCGAAAAAAGACATATGTCCATCAAGTTCAACCAGGGAATTAAGGGGTAGGGGTGTGGCGCGATATTGGGGAAGGGATGAGATTTTATATTTCTTCATAAGCATTAATCTTATTTTGTCAATTAGGAACATTCAGCACCCACCCGCTATCAAGGCAGCTGCCTATCATGTCATGCCCTACCTGCACAGGTGTGCTGGCTACTCAAATGATCCAATTAAGGAGGCCATTTAGTCAGCAGCAGCAGAAGTCCTGTGCCTGGACGCTCCAACAGCGGCCAGACACAAGC
Organism: Hyla sarda; assembly: GCF_029499605.1. Lineage (NCBI taxonomy): Eukaryota > Metazoa > Chordata > Amphibia > Anura > Hylidae > Hyla > Hyla sarda. Next base: position 155,190 of record NW_026610517.1, read on the forward strand.
AGAAGCAGAAGCAGCAGAAGCAGCAGCAGCACCACCTTTTGTTTTTTGGCTGCAGCAGCAGCAGCAAGGCCCACAGGGCTGGCTAGCTGGCTAGCCAGCAAGCAGGTAGCAATGAAAGTAGGAATCTTTCTTTTTAACCCTGTAAGGGGGTGGTGCACTGTACCCGAAGATACTGCCATATCGGGTCAATGCATAGGGCGACGGAAGCAAGCTTCGAAATCGGCCCCCGTTCTCAAAAATCCATTTAATATATGGTCCCCAGATAGGGGACGTATCAGATATTAAACTGATAAGAACAGATACTACACTTGATCTTAGCCAAAAGGCCGAGAAGCGATAACCGTGAAAGGGGCGGGCCCAACAAGGTCCCCTTCATGGGCACTATCACTGCTTGCTGTCAGGGAGGCTGCCAGACAATTTTCCATGCACACTCTGGGCTGGGGGGCAGTCAACCACCAGTACACACAGCAGAACCTAAACCCATACCATTATTGCTAAGCAGCAAGACAGGGGCCCATTGCACTCCCACGGGGCCTTTTTAAATGCAATCCATAACCCGGATTTGCCAGGAACCCTTCTTACTCCTCCTACTTGCATGTGACACTGGGCTTAGGATCTGCATAGGAAACACACACACAAGCACACACCTACCTTTGTTGCCTGCAGATGCCTCCTTGGCTGTCCCCAAACGGTATCAAACCAACACCCACGGGAAGCTGTAAGCATAGAGGACATGCCTGCACCCCATTGGACTTACCTGTGTGGGTTAAATCCGGGTTATTTGACAACCTATGGCGGTGATGGTTCTGCTCAGGCAGAGCAGTGCTGATGCTCCTCATAAAGCTGTCGCTGCTGTGAAGGTTCTAGGTGACATCACAAATCCCTATGGTTACATACACAACAAAGCTGGGTTGTTGTTGTTTACACTCTGCAAGGCCTGTGGAAGTGAGTGACATCATAGCACTGTAGTTCTGAGGGTTCTAGATGGATGCAACAATCTCCTGTTGCTTCTATGAAGGCCATAATAGACGACATCACCAAACAGCTCCATAGTCACATACACAGCAAAGGAGAGATGTTGTTTACACCTAGTGATGTCAGTGGTATTGAGTGACATCACAGCACAGTGCTAAGGCTCCTGGGCCTGGACACAGCAGCGGCTGCAATATCTCAACGGAGAATACGTTTATATATATGTGTGTGTGTGCGCGTATATATATATATATATATATATATATATATATATATATATATATATATTTCTCCGCCGAAATCACTTTTAAACCCATTTCCACCTTTTTTTCCCTTCTCTTCCTCTTACTTTTTTTTCACGTTTTTTTACGTTTTTCTCCTTTTCGCCTCTTTTCTGGGCGTATTATTCTTCTTTTTCTTCTTTTTTTTCGTCTAATGCATACCCCATCAGTGCAGCAATGCTTATTCAATACCGCCAGCAGATGGAGACACTGGGGGATAATTTTCTAAGGATTTATACTGATTTTTCCTGTCTGAATTTGTCGCACAGAAAGTTGCAGGCCAAATATGTGTGACATTTCTGCGACTTTAGCTTCTAGAGCATTTTTACAACATTATACATAGGTGCTGAATACATAAAAAGCGACTGTTCAGCGACAGACAAGTCGCATCGGCTGAAAGTAGGCCAGAATGTCAGTCCATGTTGGAGCAGGTTTAGATACAGTCTAAAGTATAGATCTCAAAGTCTGTGCACAGAATTTAGCAAGGGCCTCGCACCTTCTGATGCATCAGGTAGGTGCACAATAGCATAGCCTAACCCTCTGTACTTTGGTCTATATTGATGCGGGACATAGACAGCCAGCTGATGACCAATCCATTAGTGCAATGGATGGCTGGAAGCATTTGTCTTTGCCTTTGCAATACCACAGAAGCAATGCATGGTCAATGTACAGCAATGACACACCTGTGTGAACAGCCAGGAGACCCCCCCCATGTTATGTTACATAGTTACATAGTTAGTACGGTCGAAAAAAGACATATGTCCATCAAGTTCAACCAGGGAATTAAGGGGTAGGGGTGTGGCGCGATATTGGGGAAGGGATGAGATTTTATATTTCTTCATAAGCATTAATCTTATTTTGTCAATTAGGAACATTCAGCACCCACCCGCTATCAAGGCAGCTGCCTATCATGTCATGCCCTACCTGCACAGGTGTGCTGGCTACTCAAATGATCCAATTAAGGAGGCCATTTAGTCAGCAGCAGCAGAAGTCCTGTGCCTGGACGCTCCAACAGCGGCCAGACACAAGCAGAAGCAGAAGCAGCAGAAGCAGCAGCAGCACCACCTTTTGTTTTTTGGCTGCAGCAGCAGCAGCAAGGCCCACAGGGCTGGCTAGCTGGCTAGCCAGCAAGCAGGTAGCAATGAAAGTAGGAATCTTTCTTTTTAACCCTGTAAGGGGGTGGTGCACTGTACCCGAAGATACTGCCATATCGGGTCAATGCATAGGGCGACGGAAGCAAGCTTCGAAATCGGCCCCCGTTCTCAAAAATCCATTTAATATATGGTCCCCAGATAGGGGACGTATCAGATATTAAACTGATAAGAACAGATACTACACTTGATCTTAGCCAAAAGGCCGAGAAGCGATAACCGTGAAAGGGGCGGGCCCAACAAGGTCCCCTTCATGGGCACTATCACTGCTTGCTGTCAGGGAGGCTGCCAGACAATTTTCCATGCACACTCTGGGCTGGGGGGCAGTCAACCACCAGTACACACAGCAGAACCTAAACCCATACCATTATTGCTAAGCAGCAAGACAGGGGCCCATTGCACTCCCACGGGGCCTTTTTAAATGCAATCCATAACCCGGATTTGCCAGGAACCCTTCTTACTCCTCCTACTTGCATGTGACACTGGGCTTAGGATCTGCATAGGAAACACACACACAAGCACACACCTACCTTTGTTGCCTGCAGATGCCTCCTTGGCTGTCCCCAAACGGTATCAAACCAACACCCACGGGAAGCTGTAAGCATAGAGGACATGCCTGCACCCCATTGGACTTACCTGTGTGGGTTAAATCCGGGTTATTTGACAACCTATGGCGGTGATGGTTCTGCTCAGGCAGAGCAGTGCTGATGCTCCTCATAAAGCTGTCGCTGCTGTGAAGGTTCTAGGTGACATCACAAATCCCTATGGTTACATACACAACAAAGCTGGGTTGTTGTTGTTTACACTCTGCAAGGCCTGTGGAAGTGAGTGACATCATAGCACTGTAGTTCTGAGGGTTCTAGATGGATGCAACAATCTCCTGTTGCTTCTATGAAGGCCATAATAGACGACATCACCAAACAGCTCCATAGTCACATACACAGCAAAGGAGAGATGTTGTTTACACCTAGTGATGTCAGTGGTATTGAGTGACATCACAGCACAGTGCTAAGGCTCCTGGGCCTGGACACAGCAGCGGCTGCAATATCTCAACGGAGAATACGTTTATATATATGTGTGTGTGTGCGCGTATATATATATATATATATATATATATATATATATATATATATATATATTTCTCCGCCGAAATCACTTTTAAACCCATTTCCACCTTTTTTTCCCTTCTCTTCCTCTTACTTTTTTTTCACGTTTTTTTACGTTTTTCTCCTTTTCGCCTCTTTTCTGGGCGTATTATTCTTCTTTTTCTTCTTTTTTTTCGTCTAATGCATACCCCATCAGTGCAGCAATGCTTATTCAATACCGCCAGCAGATGGAGACACTGGGGGATAATTTTCTAAGGATTTATACTGATTTTTCCTGTCTGAATTTGTCGCACAGAAAGTTGCAGGCCAAATATGTGTGACATTTCTGCGACTTTAGCTTCTAGAGCATTTTTACAACATTATACATAGGTGCTGAATACATAAAAAGCGACTGTTCAGCGACAGACAAGTCGCATCGGCTGAAAGTAGGCCAGAATGTCAGTCCATGTTGGAGCAGGTTTAGATACAGTCTAAAGTATAGATCTCAAAGTCTGTGCACAGAATTTAGCAAGGGCCTCGCACCTTCTGATGCATCAGGTAGGTGCACAATAGCATAGCCTAACCCTCTGTACTTTGGTCTATATTGATGCGGGACATAGACAGCCAGCTGATGACCAATCCATTAGTGCAATGGATGGCTGGAAGCATTTGTCTTTGCCTTTGCAATACCACAGAAGCAATGCATGGTCAATGTACAGCAATGACACACCTGTGTGAACAGCCAGGAGACCCCCCCCATGTTATGTTACATAGTTACATAGTTAGTACGGTCGAAAAAAGACATATGTCCATCAAGTTCAACCAGGGAATTAAGGGGTAGGGGTGTGGCGCGATATTGGGGAAGGGATGAGATTTTATATTTCTTCATAAGCATTAATCTTATTTTGTCAATTAGGAACATTCAGCACCCACCCGCTATCAAGGCAGCTGCCTATCATGTCATGCCCTACCTGCACAGGTGTGCTGGCTACTCAAATGATCCAATTAAGGAGGCCATTTAGTCAGCAGCAGCAGAAGTCCTGTGCCTGGACGCTCCAACAGCGGCCAGACACAAGCAGAAGCAGAAGCAGCAGAAGCAGCAGCAGCACCACCTTTTGTTTTTTGGCTGCAGCAGCAGCAGCAAGGCCCACAGGGCTGGCTAGCTGGCTAGCCAGCAAGCAGGTAGCAATGAAAGTAGGAATCTTTCTTTTTAACCCTGTAAGGGGGTGGTGCACTGTACCCGAAGATACTGCCATATCGGGTCAATGCATAGGGCGACGGAAGCAAGCTTCGAAATCGGCCCCCGTTCTCAAAAATCCATTTAATATATGGTCCCCAGATAGGGGACGTATCAGATATTAAACTGATAAGAACAGATACTACACTTGATCTTAGCCAAAAGGCCGAGAAGCGATAACCGTGAAAGGGGCGGGCCCAACAAGGTCCCCTTCATGGGCACTATCACTGCTTGCTGTCAGGGAGGCTGCCAGACAATTTTCCATGCACACTCTGGGCTGGGGGGCAGTCAACCACCAGTACACACAGCAGAACCTAAACCCATACCATTATTGCTAAGCAGCAAGACAGGGGCCCATTGCACTCCCACGGGGCCTTTTTAAATGCAATCCATAACCCGGATTTGCCAGGAACCCTTCTTACTCCTCCTACTTGCATGTGACACTGGGCTTAGGATCTGCATAGGAAACACACACACAAGCACACACCTACCTTTGTTGCCTGCAGATGCCTCCTTGGCTGTCCCCAAACGGTATCAAACCAACACCCACGGGAAGCTGTAAGCATAGAGGACATGCCTGCACCCCATTGGACTTACCTGTGTGGGTTAAATCCGGGTTATTTGACAACCTATGGCGGTGATGGTTCTGCTCAGGCAGAGCAGTGCTGATGCTCCTCATAAAGCTGTCGCTGCTGTGAAGGTTCTAGGTGACATCACAAATCCCTATGGTTACATACACAACAAAGCTGGGTTGTTGTTGTTTACACTCTGCAAGGCCTGTGGAAGTGAGTGACATCATAGCACTGTAGTTCTGAGGGTTCTAGATGGATGCAACAATCTCCTGTTGCTTCTATGAAGGCCATAATAGACGACATCACCAAACAGCTCCATAGTCACATACACAGCAAAGGAGAGATGTTGTTTACACCTAGTGATGTCAGTGGTATTGAGTGACATCACAGCACAGTGCTAAGGCTCCTGGGCCTGGACACAGCAGCGGCTGCAATATCTCAACGGAGAATACGTTTATATATATGTGTGTGTGTGCGCGTATATATATATATATATATATATATATATATATATATATATATATTTCTCCGCCGAAATCACTTTTAAACCCATTTCCACCTTTTTTTCCCTTCTCTTCCTCTTACTTTTTTTTCACGTTTTTTTACGTTTTTCTCCTTTTCGCCTCTTTTCTGGGCGTATTATTCTTCTTTTTCTTCTTTTTTTTCGTCTAATGCATACCCCATCAGTGCAGCAATGCTTATTCAATACCGCCAGCAGATGGAGACACTGGGGGATAATTTTCTAAGGATTTATACTGATTTTTCCTGTCTGAATTTGTCGCACAGAAAGTTGCAGGCCAAATATGTGTGACATTTCTGCGACTTTAGCTTCTAGAGCATTTTTACAACATTATACATAGGTGCTGAATACATAAAAAGCGACTGTTCAGCGACAGACAAGTCGCATCGGCTGAAAGTAGGCCAGAATGTCAGTCCATGTTGGAGCAGGTTTAGATACAGTCTAAAGTATAGATCTCAAAGTCTGTGCACAGAATTTAGCAAGGGCCTCGCACCTTCTGATGCATCAGGTAGGTGCACAATAGCATAGCCTAACCCTCTGTACTTTGGTCTATATTGATGCGGGACATAGACAGCCAGCTGATGACCAATCCATTAGTGCAATGGATGGCTGGAAGCATTTGTCTTTGCCTTTGCAATACCACAGAAGCAATGCATGGTCAATGTACAGCAATGACACACCTGTGTGAACAGCCAGGAGACCCCCCCCATGTTATGTTACATAGTTACATAGTTAGTACGGTCGAAAAAAGACATATGTCCATCAAGTTCAACCAGGGAATTAAGGGGTAGGGGTGTGGCGCGATATTGGGGAAGGGATGAGATTTTATATTTCTTCATAAGCATTAATCTTATTTTGTCAATTAGGAACATTCAGCACCCACCCGCTATCAAGGCAGCTGCCTATCATGTCATGCCCTACCTGCACAGGTGTGCTGGCTACTCAAATGATCCAATTAAGGAGGCCATTTAGTCAGCAGCAGCAGAAGTCCTGTGCCTGGACGCTCCAACAGCGGCCAGACACAAGCAGAAGCAGAAGCAGCAGAAGCAGCAGCAGCACCACCTTTTGTTTTTTGGCTGCAGCAGCAGCAGCAAGGCCCACAGGGCTGGCTAGCTGGCTAGCCAGCAAGCAGGTAGCAATGAAAGTAGGAATCTTTCTTTTTAACCCTGTAAGGGGGTGGTGCACTGTACCCGAAGATACTGCCATATCGGGTCAATGCATAGGGCGACGGAAGCAAGCTTCGAAATCGGCCCCCGTTCTCAAAAATCCATTTAATATATGGTCCCCAGATAGGGGACGTATCAGATATTAAACTGATAAGAACAGATACTACACTTGATCTTAGCCAAAAGGCCGAGAAGCGATAACCGTGAAAGGGGCGGGCCCAACAAGGTCCCCTTCATGGGCACTATCACTGCTTGCTGTCAGGGAGGCTGCCAGACAATTTTCCATGCACACTCTGGGCTGGGGGGCAGTCAACCACCAGTACACACAGCAGAACCTAAACCCATACCATTATTGCTAAGCAGCAAGACAGGGGCCCATTGCACTCCCACGGGGCCTTTTTAAATGCAATCCATAACCCGGATTTGCCAGGAACCCTTCTTACTCCTCCTACTTGCATGTGACACTGGGCTTAGGATCTGCATAGGAAACACACACACAAGCACACACCTACCTTTGTTGCCTGCAGATGCCTCCTTGGCTGTCCCCAAACGGTATCAAACCAACACCCACGGGAAGCTGTAAGCATAGAGGACATGCCTGCACCCCATTGGACTTACCTGTGTGGGTTAAATCCGGGTTATTTGACAACCTATGGCGGTGATGGTTCTGCTCAGGCAGAGCAGTGCTGATGCTCCTCATAAAGCTGTCGCTGCTGTGAAGGTTCTAGGTGACATCACAAATCCCTATGGTTACATACACAACAAAGCTGGGTTGTTGTTGTTTACACTCTGCAAGGCCTGTGGAAGTGAGTGACATCATAGCACTGTAGTTCTGAGGGTTCTAGATGGATGCAACAATCTCCTGTTGCTTCTATGAAGGCCATAATAGACGACATCACCAAACAGCTCCATAGTCACATACACAGCAAAGGAGAGATGTTGTTTACACCTAGTGATGTCAGTGGTATTGAGTGACATCACAGCACAGTGCTAAGGCTCCTGGGCCTGGACACAGCAGCGGCTGCAATATCTCAACGGAGAATACGTTTATATATATGTGTGTGTGTGCGCGTATATATATATATATATATATATATATATATATATATATATATATTTCTCCGCCGAAATCACTTTTAAACCCATTTCCACCTTTTTTTCCCTTCTCTTCCTCTTACTTTTTTTTCACGTTTTTTTACGTTTTTCTCCTTTTCGCCTCTTTTCTGGGCGTATTATTCTTCTTTTTCTTCTTTTTTTTCGTCTAATGCATACCCCATCAGTGCAGCAATGCTTATTCAATACCGCCAGCAGATGGAGACACTGGGGGATAATTTTCTAAGGATTTATACTGATTTTTCCTGTCTGAATTTGTCGCACAGAAAGTTGCAGGCCAAATATGTGTGACATTTCTGCGACTTTAGCTTCTAGAGCATTTTTACAACATTATACATAGGTGCTGAATACATAAAAAGCGACTGTTCAGCGACAGACAAGTCGCATCGGCTGAAAGTAGGCCAGAATGTCAGTCCATGTTGGAGCAGGTTTAGATACAGTCTAAAGTATAGATCTCAAAGTCTGTGCACAGAATTTAGCAAGGGCCTCGCACCTTCTGATGCATCAGGTAGGTGCACAATAGCATAGCCTAACCCTCTGTACTTTGGTCTATATTGATGCGGGACATAGACAGCCAGCTGATGACCAATCCATTAGTGCAATGGATGGCTGGAAGCATTTGTCTTTGCCTTTGCAATACCACAGAAGCAATGCATGGTCAATGTACAGCAATGACACACCTGTGTGAACAGCCAGGAGACCCCCCCCATGTTATGTTACATAGTTACATAGTTAGTACGGTCGAAAAAAGACATATGTCCATCAAGTTCAACCAGGGAATTAAGGGGTAGGGGTGTGGCGCGATATTGGGGAAGGGATGAGATTTTATATTTCTTCATAAGCATTAATCTTATTTTGTCAATTAGGAACATTCAGCACCCACCCGCTATCAAGGCAGCTGCCTATCATGTCATGCCCTACCTGCACAGGTGTGCTGGCTACTCAAATGATCCAATTAAGGAGGCCATTTAGTCAGCAGCAGCAGAAGTCCTGTGCCTGGACGCTCCAACAGCGGCCAGACACAAGCAGAAGCAGAAGCAGCAGAAGCAGCAGCAGCACCACCTTTTGTTTTTTGGCTGCAGCAGCAGCAGCAAGGCCCACAGGGCTGGCTAGCTGGCTAGCCAGCAAGCAGGTAGCAATGAAAGTAGGAATCTTTCTTTTTAACCCTGTAAGGGGGTGGTGCACTGTACCCGAAGATACTGCCATATCGGGTCAATGCATAGGGCGACGGAAGCAAGCTTCGAAATCGGCCCCCGTTCTCAAAAATCCATTTAATATATGGTCCCCAGATAGGGGACGTATCAGATATTAAACTGATAAGAACAGATACTACACTTGATCTTAGCCAAAAGGCCGAGAAGCGATAACCGTGAAAGGGGCGGGCCCAACAAGGTCCCCTTCATGGGCACTATCACTGCTTGCTGTCAGGGAGGCTGCCAGACAATTTTCCATGCACACTCTGGGCTGGGGGGCAGTCAACCACCAGTACACACAGCAGAACCTAAACCCATACCATTATTGCTAAGCAGCAAGACAGGGGCCCATTGCACTCCCACGGGGCCTTTTTAAATGCAATCCATAACCCGGATTTGCCAGGAACCCTTCTTACTCCTCCTACTTGCATGTGACACTGGGCTTAGGATCTGCATAGGAAACACACACACAAGCACACACCTACCTTTGTTGCCTGCAGATGCCTCCTTGGCTGTCCCCAAACGGTATCAAACCAACACCCACGGGAAGCTGTAAGCATAGAGGACATGCCTGCACCCCATTGGACTTACCTGTGTGGGTTAAATCCGGGTTATTTGACAACCTATGGCGGTGATGGTTCTGCTCAGGCAGAGCAGTGCTGATGCTCCTCATAAAGCTGTCGCTGCTGTGAAGGTTCTAGGTGACATCACAAATCCCTATGGTTACATACACAACAAAGCTGGGTTGTTGTTGTTTACACTCTGCAAGGCCTGTGGAAGTGAGTGACATCATAGCACTGTAGTTCTGAGGGTTCTAGATGGATGCAACAATCTCCTGTTGCTTCTATGAAGGCCATAATAGACGACATCACCAAACAGCTCCATAGTCACATACACAGCAAAGGAGAGATGTTGTTTACACCTAGTGATGTCAGTGGTATTGAGTGACATCACAGCACAGTGCTAAGGCTCCTGGGCCTGGACACAGCAGCGGCTGCAATATCTCAACGGAGAATACGTTTATATATATGTGTGTGTGTGCGCGTATATATATATATATATATATATATATATATATATATATATATATTTCTCCGCCGAAATCACTTTTAAACCCATTTCCACCTTTTTTTCCCTTCTCTTCCTCTTACTTTTTTTTCACGTTTTTTTACGTTTTTCTCCTTTTCGCCTCTTTTCTGGGCGTATTATTCTTCTTTTTCTTCTTTTTTTTCGTCTAATGCATACCCCATCAGTGCAGCAATGCTTATTCAATACCGCCAGCAGATGGAGACACTGGGGGATAATTTTCTAAGGATTTATACTGATTTTTCCTGTCTGAATTTGTCGCACAGAAAGTTGCAGGCCAAATATGTGTGACATTTCTGCGACTTTAGCTTCTAGAGCATTTTTACAACATTATACATAGGTGCTGAATACATAAAAAGCGACTGTTCAGCGACAGACAAGTCGCATCGGCTGAAAGTAGGCCAGAATGTCAGTCCATGTTGGAGCAGGTTTAGATACAGTCTAAAGTATAGATCTCAAAGTCTGTGCACAGAATTTAGCAAGGGCCTCGCACCTTCTGATGCATCAGGTAGGTGCACAATAGCATAGCCTAACCCTCTGTACTTTGGTCTATATTGATGCGGGACATAGACAGCCAGCTGATGACCAATCCATTAGTGCAATGGATGGCTGGAAGCATTTGTCTTTGCCTTTGCAATACCACAGAAGCAATGCATGGTCAATGTACAGCAATGACACACCTGTGTGAACAGCCAGGAGACCCCCCCCATGTTATGTTACATAGTTACATAGTTAGTACGGTCGAAAAAAGACATATGTCCATCAAGTTCAACCAGGGAATTAAGGGGTAGGGGTGTGGCGCGATATTGGGGAAGGGATGAGATTTTATATTTCTTCATAAGCATTAATCTTATTTTGTCAATTAGGAACATTCAGCACCCACCCGCTATCAAGGCAGCTGCCTATCATGTCATGCCCTACCTGCACAGGTGTGCTGGCTACTCAAATGATCCAATTAAGGAGGCCATTTAGTCAGCAGCAGCAGAAGTCCTGTGCCTGGACGCTCCAACAGCGGCCAGACACAAGCAGAAGCAGAAGCAGCAGAAGCAGCAGCAGCAGCACCACCTTTTGTTTTTTGGCTGCAGCAGCAGCAGCAAGGCCCACAGGGCTGGCTAGCTGGCTAGCCAGCAAGCAGGTAGCAATGAAAGTAGGAATCTTTCTTTTTAACCCTGTAAGGGGGTGGTGCACTGTACCCGAAGATACTGCCATATCGGGTCAATGCATAGGGCGACGGAAGCAAGCTTCGAAATCGGCCCCCGTTCTCAAAAATCCATTTAATATATGGTCCCCAGATAGGGGACGTATCAGATATTAAACTGATAAGAACAGATACTACACTTGATCTTAGCCAAAAGGCCGAGAAGCGATAACCGTGAAAGGGGCGGGCCCAACAAGGTCCCCTTCATGGGCACTATCACTGCTTGCTGTCAGGGAGGCTGCCAGACAATTTTCCATGCACACTCTGGGCTGGGGGGCAGTCAACCACCAGTACACACAGCAGAACCTAAACCCATACCATTATTGCTAAGCAGCAAGACAGGGGCCCATTGCACTCCCACGGGGCCTTTTTAAATGCAATCCATAACCCGGATTTGCCAGGAACCCTTCTTACTCCTCCTACTTGCATGTGACACTGGGCTTAGGATCTGCATAGGAAACACACACACAAGCACACACCTACCTTTGTTGCCTGCAGATGCCTCCTTGGCTGTCCCCAAACGGTATCAAACCAACACCCACGGGAAGCTGTAAGCATAGAGGACATGCCTGCACCCCATTGGACTTACCTGTGTGGGTTAAATCCGGGTTATTTGACAACCTATGGCGGTGATGGTTCTGCTCAGGCAGAGCAGTGCTGATGCTCCTCATAAAGCTGTCGCTGCTGTGAAGGTTCTAGGTGACATCACAAATCCCTATGGTTACATACACAACAAAGCTGGGTTGTTGTTGTTTACACTCTGCAAGGCCTGTGGAAGTGAGTGACATCATAGCACTGTAGTTCTGAGGGTTCTAGATGGATGCAACAATCTCCTGTTGCTTCTATGAAGGCCATAATAGACGACATCACCAAACAGCTCCATAGTCACATACACAGCAAAGGAGAGATGTTGTTTACACCTAGTGATGTCAGTGGTATTGAGTGACATCACAGCACAGTGCTAAGGCTCCTGGGCCTGGACACAGCAGCGGCTGCAATATCTCAACGGAGAATACGTTTATATATATGTGTGTGTGTGCGCGTATATATATATATATATATATATATATATATATATATATATATATTTCTCCGCCGAAATCACTTTTAAACCCATTTCCACCTTTTTTTCCCTTCTCTTCCTCTTACTTTTTTTTCACGTTTTTTTACGTTTTTCTCCTTTTCGCCTCTTTTCTGGGCGTATTATTCTTCTTTTTCTTCTTTTTTTTCGTCTAATGCATACCCCATCAGTGCAGCAATGCTTATTCAATACCGCCAGCAGATGGAGACACTGGGGGATAATTTTCTAAGGATTTATACTGATTTTTCCTGTCTGAATTTGTCGCACAGAAAGTTGCAGGCCAAATATGTGTGACATTTCTGCGACTTTAGCTTCTAGAGCATTTTTACAACATTATACATAGGTGCTGAATACATAAAAAGCGACTGTTCAGCGACAGACAAGTCGCATCGGCTGAAAGTAGGCCAGAATGTCAGTCCATGTTGGAGCAGGTTTAGATACAGTCTAAAGTATAGATCTCAAAGTCTGTGCACAGAATTTAGCAAGGGCCTCGCACCTTCTGATGCATCAGGTAGGTGCACAATAGCATAGCCTAACCCTCTGTACTTTGGTCTATATTGATGCGGGACATAGACAGCCAGCTGATGACCAATCCATTAGTGCAATGGATGGCTGGAAGCATTTGTCTTTGCCTTTGCAATACCACAGAAGCAATGCATGGTCAATGTACAGCAATGACACACCTGTGTGAACAGCCAGGAGACCCCCCCCATGTTATGTTACATAGTTACATAGTTAGTACGGTCGAAAAAAGACATATGTCCATCAAGTTCAACCAGGGAATTAAGGGGTAGGGGTGTGGCGCGATATTGGGGAAGGGATGAGATTTTATATTTCTTCATAAGCATTAATCTTATTTTGTCAATTAGGAACATTCAGCACCCACCCGCTATCAAGGCAGCTGCCTATCATGTCATGCCCTACCTGCACAGGTGTGCTGGCTACTCAAATGATCCAATTAAGGAGGCCATTTAGTCAGCAGCAGCAGAAGTCCTGTGCCTGGACGCTCCAACAGCGGCCAGACACAAGCAGAAGCAGAAGCAGCAGAAGCAGCAGCAGCACCACCTTTTGTTTTTTGGCTGCAGCAGCAGCAGCAAGGCCCACAGGGCTGGCTAGCTGGCTAGCCAGCAAGCAGGTAGCAATGAAAGTAGGAATCTTTCTTTTTAACCCTGTAAGGGGGTGGTGCACTGTACCCGAAGATACTGCCATATCGGGTCAATGCATAGGGCGACGGAAGCAAGCTTCGAAATCGGCCCCCGTTCTCAAAAATCCATTTAATATATGGTCCCCAGATAGGGGACGTATCAGATATTAAACTGATAAGAACAGATACTACACTTGATCTTAGCCAAAAGGCCGAGAAGCGATAACCGTGAAAGGGGCGGGCCCAACAAGGTCCCCTTCATGGGCACTATCACTGCTTGCTGTCAGGGAGGCTGCCAGACAATTTTCCATGCACACTCTGGGCTGGGGGGCAGTCAACCACCAGTACACACAGCAGAACCTAAACCCATACCATTATTGCTAAGCAGCAAGACAGGGGCCCATTGCACTCCCACGGGGCCTTTTTAAATGCAATCCATAACCCGGATTTGCCAGGAACCCTTCTTACTCCTCCTACTTGCATGTGACACTGGGCTTAGGATCTGCATAGGAAACACACACACAAGCACACACCTACCTTTGTTGCCTGCAGATGCCTCCTTGGCTGTCCCCAAACGGTATCAAACCAACACCCACGGGAAGCTGTAAGCATAGAGGACATGCCTGCACCCCATTGGACTTACCTGTGTGGGTTAAATCCGGGTTATTTGACAACCTATGGCGGTGATGGTTCTGCTCAGGCAGAGCAGTGCTGATGCTCCTCATAAAGCTGTCGCTGCTGTGAAGGTTCTAGGTGACATCACAAATCCCTATGGTTACATACACAACAAAGCTGGGTTGTTGTTGTTTACACTCTGCAAGGCCTGTGGAAGTGAGTGACATCATAGCACTGTAGTTCTGAGGGTTCTAGATGGATGCAACAATCTCCTGTTGCTTCTATGAAGGCCATAATAGACGACATCACCAAACAGCTCCATAGTCACATACACAGCAAAGGAGAGATGTTGTTTACACCTAGTGATGTCAGTGGTATTGAGTGACATCACAGCACAGTGCTAAGGCTCCTGGGCCTGGACACAGCAGCGGCTGCAATATCTCAACGGAGAATACGTTTATATATATGTGTGTGTGTGCGCGTATATATATATATATATATATATATATATATATATATATATATATTTCTCCGCCGAAATCACTTTTAAACCCATTTCCACCTTTTTTTCCCTTCTCTTCCTCTTACTTTTTTTTCACGTTTTTTTACGTTTTTCTCCTTTTCGCCTCTTTTCTGGGCGTATTATTCTTCTTTTTCTTCTTTTTTTTCGTCTAATGCATACCCCATCAGTGCAGCAATGCTTATTCAATACCGCCAGCAGATGGAGACACTGGGGGATAATTTTCTAAGGATTTATACTGATTTTTCCTGTCTGAATTTGTCGCACAGAAAGTTGCAGGCCAAATATGTGTGACATTTCTGCGACTTTAGCTTCTAGAGCATTTTTACAACATTATACATAGGTGCTGAATACATAAAAAGCGACTGTTCAGCGACAGACAAGTCGCATCGGCTGAAAGTAGGCCAGAATGTCAGTCCATGTTGGAGCAGGTTTAGATACAGTCTAAAGTATAGATCTCAAAGTCTGTGCACAGAATTTAGCAAGGGCCTCGCACCTTCTGATGCATCAGGTAGGTGCACAATAGCATAGCCTAACCCTCTGTACTTTGGTCTATATTGATGCGGGACATAGACAGCCAGCTGATGACCAATCCATTAGTGCAATGGATGGCTGGAAGCATTTGTCTTTGCCTTTGCAATACCACAGAAGCAATGCATGGTCAATGTACAGCAATGACACACCTGTGTGAACAGCCAGGAGACCCCCCCCATGTTATGTTACATAGTTACATAGTTAGTACGGTCGAAAAAAGACATATGTCCATCAAGTTCAACCAGGGAATTAAGGGGTAGGGGTGTGGCGCGATATTGGGGAAGGGATGAGATTTTATATTTCTTCATAAGCATTAATCTTATTTTGTCAATTAGGAACATTCAGCACCCACCCGCTATCAAGGCAGCTGCCTATCATGTCATGCCCTACCTGCACAGGTGTGCTGGCTACTCAAATGATCCAATTAAGGAGGCCATTTAGTCAGCAGCAGCAGAAGTCCTGTGCCTGGACGCTCCAACAGCGGCCAGACACAAGCAGAAGCAGAAGCAGCAGAAGCAGCAGCAGCACCACCTTTTGTTTTTTGGCTGCAGCAGCAGCAGCAAGGCCCACAGGGCTGGCTAGCTGGCTAGCCAGCAAGCAGGTAGCAATGAAAGTAGGAATCTTTCTTTTTAACCCTGTAAGGGGGTGGTGCACTGTACCCGAAGATACTGCCATATCGGGTCAATGCATAGGGCGACGGAAGCAAGCTTCGAAATCGGCCCCCGTTCTCAAAAATCCATTTAATATATGGTCCCCAGATAGGGGACGTATCAGATATTAAACTGATAAGAACAGATACTACACTTGATCTTAGCCAAAAGGCCGAGAAGCGATAACCGTGAAAGGGGCGGGCCCAACAAGGTCCCCTTCATGGGCACTATCACTGCTTGCTGTCAGGGAGGCTGCCAGACAATTTTCCATGCACACTCTGGGCTGGGGGGCAGTCAACCACCAGTACACACAGCAGAACCTAAACCCATACCATTATTGCTAAGCAGCAAGACAGGGGCCCATTGCACTCCCACGGGGCCTTTTTAAATGCAATCCATAACCCGGATTTGCCAGGAACCCTTCTTACTCCTCCTACTTGCATGTGACACTGGGCTTAGGATCTGCATAGGAAACACACACACAAGCACACACCTACCTTTGTTGCCTGCAGATGCCTCCTTGGCTGTCCCCAAACGGTATCAAACCAACACCCACGGGAAGCTGTAAGCATAGAGGACATGCCTGCACCCCATTGGACTTACCTGTGTGGGTTAAATCCGGGTTATTTGACAACCTATGGCGGTGATGGTTCTGCTCAGGCAGAGCAGTGCTGATGCTCCTCATAAAGCTGTCGCTGCTGTGAAGGTTCTAGGTGACATCACAAATCCCTATGGTTACATACACAAACAACAAAGCTGGGTTGTTGTTGTTTACACTCTGCAAGGCCTGTGGAAGTGAGTGACATCATAGCACTGTAGTTCTGAGGGTTCTAGATGGATGCAACAATCTCCTGTTGCTTCTATGAAGGCCATAATAGACGACATCACCAAACAGCTCCATAGTCACATACACAGCAAAGGAGAGATGTTGTTTACACCTAGTGATGTCAGTGGTATTGAGTGACATCACAGCACAGTGCTAAGGCTCCTGGGCCTGGACACAGCAGCGGCTGCAATATCTCAACGGAGAATACGTTTATATATATGTGTGTGTGTGCGCGTATATATATATATATATATATATATATATATATATATATATTTCTCCGCCGAAATCACTTTTAAACCCATTTCCACCTTTTTTTCCCTTCTCTTCCTCTTACTTTTTTTTCACGTTTTTTTACGTTTTTCTCCTTTTCGCCTCTTTTCTGGGCGTATTATTCTTCTTTTTCTTCTTTTTTTTCGTCTAATGCATACCCCATCAGTGCAGCAATGCTTATTCAATACCGCCAGCAGATGGAGACACTGGGGGATAATTTTCTAAGGATTTATACTGATTTTTCCTGTCTGAATTTGTCGCACAGAAAGTTGCAGGCCAAATATGTGTGACATTTCTGCGACTTTAGCTTCTAGAGCATTTTTACAACATTATACATAGGTGCTGAATACATAAAAAGCGACTGTTCAGCCACAGACAAGTCGCATCGGCTGAAAGTAGGCCAGAATGTCAGTCCATGTTGGAGCAGGTTTAGATACAGTCTAAAGTATAGATCTCAAAGTCTGTGCACAGAATTTAGCAAGGGCCTCGCACCTTCTGATGCATCAGGTAGGTGCACAATAGCATAGCCTAACCCTCTGTACTTTGGTCTATATTGATGCGGGACATAGACAGCCAGCTGATGACCAATCCATTAGTGCAATGGATGGCTGGAAGCATTTGTCTTTGCCTTTGCAATACCACAGAAGCAATGCATGGTCAATGTACAGCAATGACACACCTGTGTGAACAGCCAGGAGACCCCCCCCATGTTATGTTACATAGTTACATAGTTAGTACGGTCGAAAAAAGACATATGTCCATCAAGTTCAACCAGGGAATTAAGGGGTAGGGGTGTGGCGCGATATTGGGGAAGGGATGAGATTTTATATTTCTTCATAAGCATTAATCTTATTTTGTCAATTAGGAACATTCAGCACCCACCCGCTATCAAGGCAGCTGCCTATCATGTCATGCCCTACCTGCACAGGTGTGCTGGCTACTCAAATGATCCAATTAAGGAGGCCATTTAGTCAGCAGCAGCAGAAGTCCTGTGCCTGGACGCTCCAACAGCGGCCAGACACAAGCAGAAGCAGAAGCAGCAGAAGCAGCAGCAGCACCACCTTTTGTTTTTTGGCTGCAGCAGCAGCAGCAAGGCCCACAGGGCTGGCTAGCTGGCTAGCCAGCAAGCAGGTAGCAATGAAAGTAGGAATCTTTCTTTTTAACCCTGTAAGGGGGTGGTGCACTGTACCCGAAGATACTGCCATATCGGGTCAATGCATAGGGCGACGGAAGCAAGCTTCGAAATCGGCCCCCGTTCTCAAAAATCCATTTAATATATGGTCCCCAGATAGGGGACGTATCAGATATTAAACTGATAAGAACAGATACTACACTTGATCTTAGCCAAAAGGCCGAGAAGCGATAACCGTGAAAGGGGCGGGCCCAACAAGGTCCCCTTCATGGGCACTATCACTGCTTGCTGTCAGGGAGGCTGCCAGACAATTTTCCATGCACACTCTGGGCTGGGGGGCAGTCAACCACCAGTACACACAGCAGAACCTAAACCCATACCATTATTGCTAAGCAGCAAGACAGGGGCCCATTGCACTCCCACGGGGCCTTTTTAAATGCAATCCATAACCCGGATTTGCCAGGAACCCTTCTTACTCCTCCTACTTGCATGTGACACTGGGCTTAGGATCTGCATAGGAAACACACACACAAGCACACACCTACCTTTGTTGCCTGCAGATGCCTCCTTGGCTGTCCCCAAACGGTATCAAACCAACACCCACGGGAAGCTGTAAGCATAGAGGACATGCCTGCACCCCATTGGACTTACCTGTGTGGGTTAAATCCGGGTTATTTGACAACCTATGGCGGTGATGGTTCTGCTCAGGCAGAGCAGTGCTGATGCTCCTCATAAAGCTGTCGCTGCTGTGAAGGTTCTAGGTGACATCACAAATCCCTATGGTTACATACACAACAAAGCTGGGTTGTTGTTGTTTACACTCTGCAAGGCCTGTGGAAGTGAGTGACATCATAGCACTGTAGTTCTGAGGGTTCTAGATGGATGCAACAATCTCCTGTTGCTTCTATGAAGGCCATAATAGACGACATCACCAAACAGCTCCATAGTCACATACACAGCAAAGGAGAGATGTTGTTTACACCTAGTGATGTCAGTGGTATTGAGTGACATCACAGCACAGTGCTAAGGCTCCTGGGCCTGGACACAGCAGCGGCTGCAATATCTCAACGGAGAATACGTTTATATATATGTGTGTGTGTGCGCGTATATATATATATATATATATATATATATATATATATATATATATTTCTCCGCCGAAATCACTTTTAAACCCATTTCCACCTTTTTTTCCCTTCTCTTCCTCTTACTTTTTTTTCACGTTTTTTTACGTTTTTCTCCTTTTCGCCTCTTTTCTGGGCGTATTATTCTTCTTTTTCTTCTTTTTTTTCGTCTAATGCATACCCCATCAGTGCAGCAATGCTTATTCAATACCGCCAGCAGATGGAGACACTGGGGGATAATTTTCTAAGGATTTATACTGATTTTTCCTGTCTGAATTTGTCGCACAGAAAGTTGCAGGCCAAATATGTGTGACATTTCTGCGACTTTAGCTTCTAGAGCATTTTTACAACATTATACATAGGTGCTGAATACATAAAAAGCGACTGTTCAGCCACAGACAAGTCGCATCGGCTGAAAGTAGGCCAGAATGTCAGTCCATGTTGGAGCAGGTTTAGATACAGTCTAAAGTATAGATCTCAAAGTCTGTGCACAGAATTTAGCAAGGGCCTCGCACCTTCTGATGCATCAGGTAGGTGCACAATAGCATAGCCTAACCCTCTGTACTTTGGTCTATATTGATGCGGGACATAGACAGCCAGCTGATGACCAATCCATTAGTGCAATGGATGGCTGGAAGCATTTGTCTTTGCCTTTGCAATACCACAGAAGCAATGCATGGTCAATGTACAGCAATGACACACCTGTGTGAACAGCCAGGAGACCCCCCCCATGTTATGTTACATAGTTACATAGTTAGTACGGTCGAAAAAAGACATATGTCCATCAAGTTCAACCAGGGAATTAAGGGGTAGGGGTGTGGCGCGATATTGGGGAAGGGATGAGATTTTATATTTCTTCATAAGCATTAATCTTATTTTGTCAATTAGGAACATTCAGCACCCACCCGCTATCAAGGCAGCTGCCTATCATGTCATGCCCTACCTGCACAGGTGTGCTGGCTACTCAAATGATCCAATTAAGGAGGCCATTTAGTCAGCAGCAGCAGAAGTCCTGTGCCTGGACGCTCCAACAGCGGCCAGACACAAGCAGAAGCAGAAGCAGCAGAAGCAGCAGCAGCACCACCTTTTGTTTTTTGGCTGCAGCAGCAGCAGCAAGGCCCACAGGGCTGGCTAGCTGGCTAGCCAGCAAGCAGGTAGCAATGAAAGTAGGAATCTTTCTTTTTAACCCTGTAAGGGGGTGGTGCACTGTACCCGAAGATACTGCCATATCGGGTCAATGCATAGGGCGACGGAAGCAAGCTTCGAAATCGGCCCCCGTTCTCAAAAATCCATTTAATATATGGTCCCCAGATAGGGGACGTATCAGATATTAAACTGATAAGAACAGATACTACACTTGATCTTAGCCAAAAGGCCGAGAAGCGATAACCGTGAAAGGGGCGGGCCCAACAAGGTCCCCTTCATGGGCACTATCACTGCTTGCTGTCAGGGAGGCTGCCAGACAATTTTCCATGCACACTCTGGGCTGGGGGGCAGTCAACCACCAGTACACACAGCAGAACCTAAACCCATACCATTATTGCTAAGCAGCAAGACAGGGGCCCATTGCACTCCCACGGGGCCTTTTTAAATGCAATCCATAACCCGGATTTGCCAGGAACCCTTCTTACTCCTCCTACTTGCATGTGACACTGGGCTTAGGATCTGCATAGGAAACACACACACAAGCACACACCTACCTTTGTTGCCTGCAGATGCCTCCTTGGCTGTCCCCAAACGGTATCAAACCAACACCCACGGGAAGCTGTAAGCATAGAGGACATGCCTGCACCCCATTGGACTTACCTGTGTGGGTTAAATCCGGGTTATTTGACAACCTATGGCGGTGATGGTTCTGCTCAGGCAGAGCAGTGCTGATGCTCCTCATAAAGCTGTCGCTGCTGTGAAGGTTCTAGGTGACATCACAAATCCCTATGGTTACATACACAACAAAGCTGGGTTGTTGTTGTTTACACTCTGCAAGGCCTGTGGAAGTGAGTGACATCATAGCACTGTAGTTCTGAGGGTTCTAGATGGATGCAACAATCTCCTGTTGCTTCTATGAAGGCCATAATAGACGACATCACCAAACAGCTCCATAGTCACATACACAGCAAAGGAGAGATGTTGTTTACACCTAGTGATGTCAGTGGTATTGAGTGACATCACAGCACAGTGCTAAGGCTCCTGGGCCTGGACACAGCAGCGGCTGCAATATCTCAACGGAGAATACGTTTATATATATGTGTGTGTGTGCGCGTATATATATATATATATATATATATATATATATATATATATATTTCTCCGCCGAAATCACTTTTAAACCCATTTCCACCTTTTTTTCCCTTCTCTTCCTCTTACTTTTTTTTCACGTTTTTTTACGTTTTTCTCCTTTTCGCCTCTTTTCTGGGCGTATTATTCTTCTTTTTCTTCTTTTTTTTCGTCTAATGCATACCCCATCAGTGCAGCAATGCTTATTCAATACCGCCAGCAGATGGAGACACTGGGGGATAATTTTCTAAGGATTTATACTGATTTTTCCTGTCTGAATTTGTCGCACAGAAAGTTGCAGGCCAAATATGTGTGACATTTCTGCGACTTTAGCTTCTAGAGCATTTTTACAACATTATACATAGGTGCTGAATACATAAAAAGCGACTGTTCAGCGACAGACAAGTCGCATCGGCTGAAAGTAGGCCAGAATGTCAGTCCATGTTGGAGCAGGTTTAGATACAGTCTAAAGTATAGATCTCAAAGTCTGTGCACAGAATTTAGCAAGGGCCTCGCACCTTCTGATGCATCAGGTAGGTGCACAATAGCATAGCCTAACCCTCTGTACTTTGGTCTATATTGATGCGGGACATAGACAGCCAGCTGATGACCAATCCATTAGTGCAATGGATGGCTGGAAGCATTTGTCTTTGCCTTTGCAATACCACAGAAGCAATGCATGGTCAATGTACAGCAATGACACACCTGTGTGAACAGCCAGGAGACCCCCCCCATGTTATGTTACATAGTTACATAGTTAGTACGGTCGAAAAAAGACATATGTCCATCAAGTTCAACCAGGGAATTAAGGGGTAGGGGTGTGGCGCGATATTGGGGAAGGGATGAGATTTTATATTTCTTCATAAGCATTAATCTTATTTTGTCAATTAGGAACATTCAGCACCCACCCGCTATCAAGGCAGCTGCCTATCATGTCATGCCCTACCTGCACAGGTGTGCTGGCTACTCAAATGATCCAATTAAGGAGGCCATTTAGTCAGCAGCAGCAGAAGTCCTGTGCCTGGACGCTCCAACAGCGGCCAGACACAAGCAGAAGCAGAAGCAGCAGAAGCAGCAGCAGCACCACCTTTTGTTTTTTGG
Source organism: Hyla sarda (assembly GCF_029499605.1). Classification (NCBI taxonomy): domain Eukaryota; kingdom Metazoa; phylum Chordata; class Amphibia; order Anura; family Hylidae; genus Hyla; species Hyla sarda. Next base: position 178,038 of record NW_026610517.1, read on the forward strand.
CTGCAGCAGCAGCAGCAAGGCCCACAGGGCTGGCTAGCTGGCTAGCCAGCAAGCAGGTAGCAATGAAAGTAGGAATCTTTCTTTTTAACCCTGTAAGGGGGTGGTGCACTGTACCCGAAGATACTGCCATATCGGGTCAATGCATAGGGTGACGGAAGCAAGCTTCGAAATCGGCCCCCGTTCTCAAAAATCCATTTAATATATGGTCCCCAGATAGGGGACGTATCAGATATTAAACTGATAAGAACAGATTTTTTTGATTGAAAGAGCTTTATTTTCCGTTCAGTCATTACAAGTCGTACAATAAATTACAGTCACACAAAGCATGATAGTACAATACACAGCAAAGGTTCCCTAAGCTATACATCGCACACCATGCTACTCTAACATTCATTCAGCTCAATCCTGCAATATAAAGGCACAAGAGATCAAACAAAAACCAAATAATACAATCTGTGATCGGGGTAGGGGTGTGGGCGACTATGTGGGGGTAGGGAGGGGGCGGATCACAGGGCCAAACTGTTGGGCTGTATCTTCAGGGAGACATGGGAGAAGGAGAGGGGTCTTCACTCCTCTTCTTCCTCATCAACGGCCGAGCTGTCCAAGATGGAATAGTCTCTAAGCAGGTTCTTGATGAACCTGCGGCAGTCCCGGACGGACATGTTTTCCCTGTTGATCACGAGGCGGTTCCTGGCAAGCCACACTGCGTCCTTAAAACAGTTCATAAGGCGCCAGGCCTCCTGGATGGCCTCCACGTCGTGGGTCCCAGGGAACAGGCCGTAAAGCACCGAATGGTACGATAGGCAGCTCCTGGGCACTGAGTCTCTGAGTTCCTGTTCTAGGGCGTCCAACAGACCCTGTGCAAAGGGGCACTGCCAAAACACGTGGAAAGATGTTTCCTCCACGTAGGGGCAACGGGGGCAGTACCGGGTCTTGCACAGGTTGCGGGCATGCATGAATGACCTGAGAGAGAGACCTCCCATGACGGCCATCCACGACAAGTCCTTGTGTCCATTGGTAAGCCGCTTTGAGGCCACATTGTTCCAAACTGTCTCTGCAGTGGCTGCGGGGAGTCCCGGAACCAGCTCGGTCGAGTCCTTAGCTCGGATGAGCTTGTGGATTGTCTTTGGCTTCCATAGGTCTGGTTTCAGTCCTTCCAGCTGGTGCTCCCTCACAAACCGGACAACATCCCCATAGAACCAGGGAGTGTTCCAGTTGTAAGGGATGGAGCTGTCCCACTTGTCCCAGCCCAGCTGTCTCCAGAGGGGCATGAGAAGCAAGCGAGACATGGACCTGCCCGCTGAGCCAGTCTTTTCTACAAGAGTCCGCTGCACCGTGACACATGCAAAGGAGGCCCTCAGCAGAGCGGGGATGTCGGGTATTCCCTTCCCACCCTTGCGGGGTTCCTTGTACATCACGGTCCTCTTGACTCTGTCCATTTTGCCCCAGACGAAGCCAAACACTGTCCGGGTGATGGCCTTGCAAACGGTGGTATGGGGAGGCCAGGCCTGTGCGGTATATTGGAGCACAGGCAAAACTTCACTCCGCAGGACAAGTGCCTTGCCTTCCATCGTGAGCTTTCTGGAGCTCCACAGTCCGATCTTTGAGTTTATCCTTCCTAGTCGGTCTTGCCAAGACTTAAGGGCCGCTCCTTCCTTCCCGAACCAGACTCCAAGAATTTGAATGAAGTCCGGCTTAACGGCAAAGGGGAAGGGGGCGGAAGAAGCCAGGTGCCACTCCCCGAAGAGCATGGCCTCCGACTTCCCGCAGTTGACTTTTGCCCCCGAAGCTCTGCCGAAGTCCTCGCAGGTCTGGACGAGTGCAGTCACCGAACGCTGGTCAGCGCAGAAGACGGTCACGTCGTCCATGTAGAGCGAGCACTTGACCTCGTGGCGATCTGGTCCTGGTGCGGTGATCCCTCTGATCTCTCCATTCTGCCGGATAGTCTCAGCGAAGAGCTCTATAACACAAACAAAAAGGAGAGGTGAAAGAGGGCAGCCTTGTCTAACCCCTGAAAGAATGGGAAAGGGGTCAGTCTTCCAGCCGTTCACCAACACCGTGCTGTAAATGTCAAAATACATAACGTTAACAAAAGAGCAAAACATCTTCCCCAGACCCAGCCTGCGCAAAACCCTGTCCATGAATGCGTGGGAGACACGGTCGAACGCCTTCTCCTGATCTAAGCTGACCAGGGCGGCGCGGCCCCCGCGGTCCTGGATGTAATGGACCGTGTCTCTCACAAGGGCAAGGCTGTCGGCAATCCTGCGGCCAGGAATGCTGCAGGTCTGGTCCGGATGGACGATCTGCCCCATGACAGGTTTCAGCCTGTTGGCCAGCACCTTGGCGAGGATCTTGTAGTCCACGTTCAGGAGAGAGATGGGACGCCAGTTTTTCAGGTCACATCTCTCCCCCTTCCGCTTATACAAGATCGTGATCATCCCCTCCCTCAACGACGGAGGCATTCTGCCCCCCACCACCATCTCCTCGTACACCTCCAACAGGTCCGTACAGATCAGGTCACCCAGCGCTACGTAGAGCTCGGCCGGGAGACCGTCACTGCCCGGGGTCCTGCCGGGCTTAAGGGATTTAGCGGCAGAGAGCAGCTCCCCCACCGTCAAGGGATCGTCCATAGCCGCCGCACCTGCGGGATCAACAACGTTAGTGACACCTGACAGGAACCTCTCGGCGGCTTCGGGGTCGGATGACTTGGGGGCGTAGAGGTTGCTGTAGAAGTCGTGGACGACCCCCATCACTTCCTCCTTGCCGCTCCTCATGTGTCCGGTCTCATCTCGCAGCTCAGTCAGGGGCGTGTGGCCGGCATGGAGCTTCCTGAAAAAGAAAGAGTTACATTTCTCACCCTTCTCCAGGTTCTCCACCTTGGAACGAAAGACGATTCGCTTGGATTCCTCCTCAAAGTGCCTTTTCAAGCTCTTTTTGGTCTCCTCCAGCTCCTCCCTGACGTCCCAGCCACACTGGAGCAGGTCCTGCAGGGACCGCAGCTCGCGCTGCAGTTTCCTCAAGTCCCACTTCTTCGCACACGCCTGTTGTCTGCCTTTTGCCTGAAAGAAACAACGGAATTCGACTTTAACATATTCCCACCAATCGCTGATGCACTTGAACAGACATTTGTCATTTCGCCATACAAGGTAAGCATCCCTAAGTTCCTCCATGACCTCCCTCTGCTCCAACAGGGCACAATTCAACTTCCAGGAGCCCGGGCCAGGTGGGAATCCATGGCCCAGAGTCCCCCGGAATCGAATGGCCCTGTGGTCAGAGAAGAAGCAGGGGACCATAGAGTACGACACCTTTCTGACTGCTCTCGAAGTGAAGATGAAGTCTATCCGAGAACGGAGCGAGCCATCGGGGCGGCTCCACGTATAGTTTACGGAGCCGTTCCCGATGGACCCGACAACGTCCTGCAAGGATGCCTCCGTCACCATCTCAATCAGCAGTTTAGACGTCACGTCCAGGTTGGCGGATGTGCCAGAACTGCGCCCTTCCACCTCAATGGGGCAGTTGAAGTCACCACCCAACACCACTGCCCTAGTGGTGGCGAGTTCAGCCCGCAGGGCCTGGAGAACCTCCAGTCGGACATCCCTCTCAGGGGAGGCATACACGTTGATGAGCCGCACGGGCTCACCCGCCCAGGAACCGTCTGCGACAAGAAGTCTGCCACAGACGAGCTCCCGGACGGAATCAAGTGCAAAGTTACCTCCCCTGATCAGGATGGCCACCCCCGCAGACCTATTGTCGCCCCCACCAGACCAGTAGGAAGGGCCGTGAGGCCACTGCCTGGCCAGATGGTTGTAAGACCTAGAAGCAGACAAAGCACATTCCTGCAACATGTAAACATCACACCTCTGGGAATCTAAGAACGTAAGAACAGTCTGAAATCTGAACCAAGCTCTAATACTCCTCACATTAATGCAGAAGATGTTGAGATCAGCCATGGGAATAAAAAGAGAGGTTAGTTCTGATACTAGTTACCAGTCTGGTCGGACGGGTCCTCTTCTCTGGCGCCTGTCGGCTCCTGTGGCTTCTCGTAGCGCCCTTCCAAGAACTCGTCGTAGACCGTGTTGGACGGAGTGTCCAGGATTTTCTTAACCTCTGGGTCCTGCAGCAGCTCCTCCATAGATTGAGCTTGGACTGGCTCTGCTTGGACCTGCTCCACTTGGGCCTGCTCCATCACCTCCTCTCCTTCTGAAGCCTCAAGGCTCTCGCAGACCTGCTCCATCTCCTCCTCCTCATCTGAAGCTTGAGGGGTCTCGCAGGTCTCGATTATCTTTCTTTTGTGGGACTCTTCTGATACGTTGTCCCTTCCTTTCCTCTTCCTCTGTATGGTACCTGGGGGAGGAAGCACAGGAAAGTCCTCCGAAGGGCGGGCACCAGCAGCTGGAGGGGGGTTAGGTGCTGCTGGGCCAGGAGAGAAAGGAGGCTGGGTGGGGCGGGGGGCAGGAGAGAGTGCCCGGGCAGGGGAGGACGGGGCAGGGGTGGGCCGGGCAGGGGAGGACGGGGCAGGGGTGGGCCGGGGTGGGGTACGGGGGGCAGGGGTGGGGCGGGATGGGGCAGGAGGGGCGGGGGTGGGACGGGATGGGGCAGGAGGGGCAGGGGTGGGACGGGATGGGGCAGGAGGGGCAGGGGTGGGACGGGATGGGGCAGGGGTGGGACGGGATGGGGCAGGGGTGGGGCGGGATGGGGCAGGAGATGGGGCAGGAGGGGCAGGGGATGGGGCGGGAGGGGCAGGGGAGGGGCGGGACGGGGCAGGGGTGGTGGCTTTCGCCTTCTTACCCTCCTTGGTCGGCTTGGCCATCCGTGGTGCTGGCTCCGGAGCTGGGGCTGGCTTCGGTGCTCTCGCTGCCACAGATGCCCATGTTCTCTCCCTCTGGGGGCAGTCCTTGTAGCTGTGGGCTGCCAGTCCGCAGAGGTTGCAGGTCTTGCTCTTGGGGCAGTCCTTGGTCGTGTGACCCGTCACACGGCAATACCTGCAGGCATCCTCCGTACAGTCCTTGCCCTCGTGGCCCATCTTGCCACATCTCCTGCAGGTCTGCGGCATGTCCGGGTAGAAGATAAGTCCTGTGGAGTTGCCCAAGGAAAATGTCGTTGGCAGGTGCTGTAGTCCGTCTGGAGAAGCAGGGTTCTTGTTGAGTCTGACGACCACAGACCACTTGCAGGTCCAGTATCCGAGTGAGTTCAGGATGCGGGTGGGCTCCCTCACCACGGTGCAGAAGCGCTTCAGGAAGGTCGAGATGTCCGTGCCTGGGGTGTGTGGGTTCCGCATTGAGACCGTCACCCGCCTCTCCTCTCTTTGAATAAGGCAGTTGCCCACAAAGCGAGAGAAAGGGGATTCGGGACTCGCCGCTTTCACCACCTCCCAGTATCTTCTACAGGTCCCAATGGTGGCAAAGGTGATGTAGAAGATTCCCGAAAAGAAGGTTGCTATTCCCAGGGTGTCAGCCGTGGGGAAGCCTTGATCCGCCAGCATCTTCTTGCAGAACACGTCGTGGGACATGTCCGGCACCCTTCCGTCCACGGGCTTGAGCTTCAAGGCAACAGTCTGCCTCATCCAGGGCTCCAGGGTTGGAGCTTCCAGGTTAGGAATTCTGCCGCCCTTCTGCCTTGCCGTGGTGGAGGTTGAAGCTTGCTTTGGTTGGGGCTGGACCTCCAGGCCTTGCCCTGCAGCCTCCTGGGTGGACTTGCTGGTTGAGGCCATGGCTTCTTCCAGCAGGCTCTTTTCCGCTTCCTTGCTTGCTTGTGGAGAGAGGCTTCGCAAAGTCTTCTTTCCCGGGTGGGAGGAGCTATGCAGATCCGGTCCCGGTGGGAGGAGCTATGCAAATCCTTCTCCAGAGGCAGCGAGTTTCTTCGAAAAGATTCTGCGCCGCCTTCCTCTTCGCCGCTGTTCCGGAATTCACCGCCGATTCCCTTCTTCCAGGTTATTCGTCGGCTTCTTCCGGAGCTGCAGTCTTCAAGATCTTCTCCTTCTTCAGATGTTCCGAGGCAGGCAGGAGACGATCTTCAGGTGGTATGCTCTAGAGAAATGCGGTTCTAATAAGAACGAAAAGTACTGCAATCGTACTACGCAAAATCTCTACCACAATGCTTGGAGTTCTTCAGACCGTAGCGATCATGGTATCTCCCCTGCCAGGTAAGTATCTGTTCTAACTGATAAGAACAGATACTACACTTGATCTTAGCCAAAAGGCCGAGAAGCGATAACCGTGAAAGGGGCGGGCCCAACAAGGTCCCCTTCATGGGCACTATCACTGCTTGCTGTCAGGGAGGCTGCCAGACAATTTTCCATGCACACTCTGGGCTGGGGGGCAGTCAACCACCAGTACACACAGCAGAACCTAAACCCATACCATTATTGCTAAGCAGCAAGACAGGGGCCCATTGCACTCCCACGGGGCCTTTTTAAATGCAATCCATAACCCGGATTTGCCAGGAACCCTTCTTACTCCTCCTACTTGCATGTGACACTGGGCTTAGGATCTGCATAGGAAACACACACACAAGCACACACCTACCTTTGTTGCCTGCAGATGCCTCCTTGGCTGTCCCCAAACGGTATCAAACCAACACCCACGGGAAGCTGTAAGCATAGAGGACATGCCTGCACCCCATTGGACTTACCTGTGTGGGTTAAATCCGGGTTATTTGACAACCTATGGCGGTGATGGTTCTGCTCAGGCAGAGCAGTGCTGATGCTCCTCATAAAGCTGTCGCTGCTGTGAAGGTTCTAGGTGACATCACAAATCCCTATGGTTACATACACAACAAAGCTGGGTTGTTGTTGTTTACACTCTGCAAGGCCTGTGGAAGTGAGTGACATCATAGCACTGTAGTTCTGAGGGTTCTAGATGGATGCAACAATCTCCTGTTGCTTCTATGAAGGCCATAATAGACGACATCACCAAACAGCTCCATAGTCACATACACAGCAAAGGAGAGATGTTGTTTACACCTAGTGATGTCAGTGGTATTGAGTGACATCACAGCACAGTGCTAAGGCTCCTGGGCCTGGACACAGCAGCGGCTGCAATATCTCAACGGAGAATACGTTTATATATATGTGTGTGTGTGCGCGTATATATATATATATATATATATATATATATATATATATATATATATATATCTCCGCCGAAATCACTTTTAAACCCATTTCCACCTTTTTTTCCCTTCTCTTCCTCTTACTTTTTTTTCACGTTTTTTTACGTTTTTCTCCTTTTCGCCTCTTTTCTGGGCGTATTATTCTTCTTTTTCTTCTTTTTTTTCGTCTAATGCATACCCCATCAGTGCAGCAATGCTTATTCAATACCGCCAGCAGATGGAGACACTGGGGGATAATTTTCTAAGGATTTATACTGATTTTTCCTGTCTGAATTTGTCGCACAGAAAGTTGCAGGCCAAATATGTGTGACATTTCTGCGACTTTAGCTTCTAGAGCATTTTTACAACATTATACATAGGTGCTGAATACATAAAAAGCGACTGTTCAGCGACAGACAAGTCGCATCGGCTGAAAGTAGGCCAGAATGTCAGTCCATGTTGGAGCAGGTTTAGATACAGTCTAAAGTATAGATCTCAAAGTCTGTGCACAGAATTTAGCAAGGGCCTCGCACCTTCTGATGCATCAGGTAGGTGCACAATAGCATAGCCTAACCCTCTGTACTTTGGTCTATATTGATGCGGGACATAGACAGCCAGCTGATGACCAATCCATTAGTGCAATGGATGGCTGGAAGCATTTGTCTTTGCCTTTGCAATACCACAGAAGCAATGCATGGTCAATGTACAGCAATGACACACCTGTGTGAACAGCCAGGAGACCCCCCCCCATGTTATGTTACATAGTTACATAGTTAGTACGGTCGAAAAAAGACATATGTCCATCAAGTTCAACCAGGGAATTAAGGGGTAGGGGTGTGGCGCGATATTGGGGAAGGGATGAGATTTTATATTTCTTCATAAGCATTAATCTTATTTTGTCAATTAGGAACATTCAGCACCCACCCGCTATCAAGGCAGCTGCCTATCATGTCATGCCCTACCTGCACAGGTGTGCTGGCTACTCAAATGATCCAATTAAGGAGGCCATTTAGTCAGCAGCAGCAGAAGTCCTGTGCCTGGACGCTCCAACAGCGGCCAGACACAAGCAGAAGCAGAAGCAGCAGAAGCAGCAGCAGCACCACCTTTTGTTTTTTGGCTGCAGCAGCAGCAGCAAGGCCCACAGGGCTGGCTAGCTGGCTAGCCAGCAAGCAGGTAGCAATGAAAGTAGGAATCTTTCTTTTTAACCCTGTAAGGGGGTGGTGCACTGTACCCGAAGATACTGCCATATCGGGTCAATGCATAGGGCGACGGAAGCAAGCTTCGAAATCGGCCCCCGTTCTCAAAAATCCATTTAATATATGGTCCCCAGATAGGGGACGTATCAGATATTAAACTGATAAGAACAGATACTACACTTGATCTTAGCCAAAAGGCCGAGAAGCGATAACCGTGAAAGGGGCGGGCCCAACAAGGTCCCCTTCATGGGCACTATCACTGCTTGCTGTCAGGGAGGCTGCCAGACAATTTTCCATGCACACTCTGGGCTGGGGGGCAGTCAACCACCAGTACACACAGCAGAACCTAAACCCATACCATTATTGCTAAGCAGCAAGACAGGGGCCCATTGCACTCCCACGGGGCCTTTTTAAATGCAATCCATAACCCGGATTTGCCAGGAACCCTTCTTACTCCTCCTACTTGCATGTGACACTGGGCTTAGGATCTGCATAGGAAACACACACACAAGCACACACCTACCTTTGTTGCCTGCAGATGCCTCCTTGGCTGTCCCCAAACGGTATCAAACCAACACCCACGGGAAGCTGTAAGCATAGAGGACATGCCTGCACCCCATTGGACTTACCTGTGTGGGTTAAATCCGGGTTATTTGACAACCTATGGCGGTGATGGTTCTGCTCAGGCAGAGCAGTGCTGATGCTCCTCATAAAGCTGTCGCTGCTGTGAAGGTTCTAGGTGACATCACAAATCCCTATGGTTACATACACAACAAAGCTGGGTTGTTGTTGTTTACACTCTGCAAGGCCTGTGGAAGTGAGTGACATCATAGCACTGTAGTTCTGAGGGTTCTAGATGGATGCAACAATCTCCTGTTGCTTCTATGAAGGCCATAATAGACGACATCACCAAACAGCTCCATAGTCACATACACAGCAAAGGAGAGATGTTGTTTACACCTAGTGATGTCAGTGGTATTGAGTGACATCACAGCACAGTGCTAAGGCTCCTGGGCCTGGACACAGCAGCGGCTGCAATATCTCAACGGAGAATACGTTTATATATATGTGTGTGTGTGCGCGTATATATATATATATATATATATATATATATTTCTCCGCCGAAATCACTTTTAAACCCATTTCCACCTTTTTTTCCCTTCTCTTCCTCTTACTTTTTTTTCACGTTTTTTTACGTTTTTCTCCTTTTCGCCTCTTTTCTGGGCGTATTATTCTTCTTTTTCTTCTTTTTTTTCGTCTAATGCATACCCCATCAGTGCAGCAATGCTTATTCAATACCGCCAGCAGATGGAGACACTGGGGGATAATTTTCTAAGGATTTATACTGATTTTTCCTGTCTGAATTTGTCGCACAGAAAGTTGCAGGCCAAATATGTGTGACATTTCTGCGACTTTAGCTTCTAGAGCATTTTTACAACATTATACATAGGTGCTGAATACATAAAAAGCGACTGTTCAGCGACAGACAAGTCGCATCGGCTGAAAGTAGGCCAGAATGTCAGTCCATGTTGGAGCAGGTTTAGATACAGTCTAAAGTATAGATCTCAAAGTCTGTGCACAGAATTTAGCAAGGGCCTCGCACCTTCTGATGCATCAGGTAGGTGCACAATAGCATAGCCTAACCCTCTGTACTTTGGTCTATATTGATGCGGGACATAGACAGCCAGCTGATGACCAATCCATTAGTGCAATGGATGGCTGGAAGCATTTGTCTTTGCCTTTGCAATACCACAGAAGCAATGCATGGTCAATGTACAGCAATGACACACCTGTGTGAACAGCCAGGAGACCCCCCCCCATGTTATGTTACATAGTTACATAGTTAGTACGGTCGAAAAAAGACATATGTCCATCAAGTTCAACCAGGGAATTAAGGGGTAGGGGTGTGGCGCGATATTGGGGAAGGGATGAGATTTTATATTTCTTCATAAGCATTAATCTTATTTTGTCAATTAGGAACATTCAGCACCCACCCGCTATCAAGGCAGCTGCCTATCATGTCATGCCCTACCTGCACAGGTGTGCTGGCTACTCAAATGATCCAATTAAGGAGGCCATTTAGTCAGCAGCAGCAGAAGTCCTGTGCCTGGACGCTCCAACAGCGGCCAGACACAAGCAGAAGCAGAAGCAGCAGAAGCAGCAGCAGCACCACCTTTTGTTTTTTGGCTGCAGCAGCAGCAGCAGCAAGGCCCACAGGGCTGGCTAGCTGGCTAGCCAGCAAGCAGGTAGCAATGAAAGTAGGAATCTTTCTTTTTAACCCTGTAAGGGGGTGGTGCACTGTACCCGAAGATACTGCCATATCGGGTCAATGCATAGGGCGACGGAAGCAAGCTTCGAAATCGGCCCCCGTTCTCAAAAATCCATTTAATATATGGTCCCCAGATAGGGGACGTATCAGATATTAAACTGATAAGAACAGATACTACACTTGATCTTAGCCAAAAGGCCGAGAAGCGATAACCGTGAAAGGGGCGGGCCCAACAAGGTCCCCTTCATGGGCACTATCACTGCTTGCTGTCAGGGAGGCTGCCAGACAATTTTCCATGCACACTCTGGGCTGGGGGGCAGTCAACCACCAGTACACACAGCAGAACCTAAACCCATACCATTATTGCTAAGCAGCAAGACAGGGGCCCATTGCACTCCCACGGGGCCTTTTTAAATGCAATCCATAACCCGGATTTGCCAGGAACCCTTCTTACTCCTCCTACTTGCATGTGACACTGGGCTTAGGATCTGCATAGGAAACACACACACAAGCACACACCTACCTTTGTTGCCTGCAGATGCCTCCTTGGCTGTCCCCAAACGGTATCAAACCAACACCCACGGGAAGCTGTAAGCATAGAGGACATGCCTGCACCCCATTGGACTTACCTGTGTGGGTTAAATCCGGGTTATTTGACAACCTATGGCGGTGATGGTTCTGCTCAGGCAGAGCAGTGCTGATGCTCCTCATAAAGCTGTCGCTGCTGTGAAGGTTCTAGGTGACATCACAAATCCCTATGGTTACATACACAACAAAGCTGGGTTGTTGTTGTTTACACTCTGCAAGGCCTGTGGAAGTGAGTGACATCATAGCACTGTAGTTCTGAGGGTTCTAGATGGATGCAACAATCTCCTGTTGCTTCTATGAAGGCCATAATAGACGACATCACCAAACAGCTCCATAGTCACATACACAGCAAAGGAGAGATGTTGTTTACACCTAGTGATGTCAGTGGTATTGAGTGACATCACAGCACAGTGCTAAGGCTCCTGGGCCTGGACACAGCAGCGGCTGCAATATCTCAACGGAGAATACGTTTATATATATGTGTGTGTGTGCGCGTATATATATATATATATATATATATATATATATATTTCTCCGCCGAAATCACTTTTAAACCCATTTCCACCTTTTTTTCCCTTCTCTTCCTCTTACTTTTTTTCACGTTTTTTTACGTTTTTCTCCTTTTCGCCTCTTTTCTGGGCGTATTATTCTTCTTTTTCTTCTTTTTTTTCGTCTAATGCATACCCCATCAGTGCAGCAATGCTTATTCAATACCGCCAGCAGATGGAGACACTGGGGGATAATTTTCTAAGGATTTATACTGATTTTTCCTGTCTGAATTTGTCGCACAGAAAGTTGCAGGCCAAATATGTGTGACATTTCTGCGACTTTAGCTTCTAGAGCATTTTTACAACATTATACATAGGTGCTGAATACATAAAAAGCGACTGTTCAGCGACAGACAAGTCGCATCGGCTGAAAGTAGGCCAGAATGTCAGTCCATGTTGGAGCAGGTTTAGATACAGTCTAAAGTATAGATCTCAAAGTCTGTGCACAGAATTTAGCAAGGGCCTCGCACCTTCTGATGCATCAGGTAGGTGCACAATAGCATAGCCTAACCCTCTGTACTTTGGTCTATATTGATGCGGGACATAGACAGCCAGCTGATGACCAATCCATTAGTGCAATGGATGGCTGGAAGCATTTGTCTTTGCCTTTGCAATACCACAGAAGCAATGCATGGTCAATGTACAGCAATGACACACCTGTGTGAACAGCCAGGAGACCCCCCCCATGTTATGTTACATAGTTACATAGTTAGTACGGTCGAAAAAAGACATATGTCCATCAAGTTCAACCAGGGAATTAAGGGGTAGGGGTGTGGCGCGATATTGGGGAAGGGATGAGATTTTATATTTCTTCATAAGCATTAATCTTATTTTGTCAATTAGGAACATTCAGCACCCACCCGCTATCAAGGCAGCTGCCTATCATGTCATGCCCTACCTGCACAGGTGTGCTGGCTACTCAAATGATCCAATTAAGGAGGCCATTTAGTCAGCAGCAGCAGAAGTCCTGTGCCTGGACGCTCCAACAGCGGCCAGACACAAGCAGAAGCAGAAGCAGCAGAAGCAGCAGCAGCACCACCTTTTGTTTTTTGGCTGCAGCAGCAGCAGCAAGGCCCACAGGGCTGGCTAGCTGGCTAGCCAGCAAGCAGGTAGCAATGAAAGTAGGAATCTTTCTTTTTAACCCTGTAAGGGGGTGGTGCACTGTACCCGAAGATACTGCCATATCGGGTCAATGCATAGGGCGACGGAAGCAAGCTTCGAAATCGGCCCCCGTTCTCAAAAATCCATTTAATATATGGTCCCCAGATAGGGGACGTATCAGATATTAAACTGATAAGAACAGATACTACACTTGATCTTAGCCAAAAGGCCGAGAAGCGATAACCGTGAAAGGGGCGGGCCCAACAAGGTCCCCTTCATGGGCACTATCACTGCTTGCTGTCAGGGAGGCTGCCAGACAATTTTCCATGCACACTCTGGGCTGGGGGGCAGTCAACCACCAGTACACACAGCAGAACCTAAACCCATACCATTATTGCTAAGCAGCAAGACAGGGGCCCATTGCACTCCCACGGGGCCTTTTTAAATGCAATCCATAACCCGGATTTGCCAGGAACCCTTCTTACTCCTCCTACTTGCATGTGACACTGGGCTTAGGATCTGCATAGGAAACACACACACAAGCACACACCTACCTTTGTTGCCTGCAGATGCCTCCTTGGCTGTCCCCAAACGGTATCAAACCAACACCCACGGGAAGCTGTAAGCATAGAGGACATGCCTGCACCCCATTGGACTTACCTGTGTGGGTTAAATCCGGGTTATTTGACAACCTATGGCGGTGATGGTTCTGCTCAGGCAGAGCAGTGCTGATGCTCCTCATAAAGCTGTCGCTGCTGTGAAGGTTCTAGGTGACATCACAAATCCCTATGGTTACATACACAACAAAGCTGGGTTGTTGTTGTTTACACTCTGCAAGGCCTGTGGAAGTGAGTGACATCATAGCACTGTAGTTCTGAGGGTTCTAGATGGATGCAACAATCTCCTGTTGCTTCTATGAAGGCCATAATAGACGACATCACCAAACAGCTCCATAGTCACATACACAGCAAAGGAGAGATGTTGTTTACACCTAGTGATGTCAGTGGTATTGAGTGACATCACAGCACAGTGCTAAGGCTCCTGGGCCTGGACACAGCAGCGGCTGCAATATCTCAACGGAGAATACGTTTATATATATGTGTGTGTGTGCGCGTATATATATATATATATATATATATATATATATATATATTTCTCCGCCGAAATCACTTTTAAACCCATTTCCACCTTTTTTTCCCTTCTCTTCCTCTTACTTTTTTTTCACGTTTTTTTACGTTTTTCTCCTTTTCGCCTCTTTTCTGGGCGTATTATTCTTCTTTTTCTTCTTTTTTTTCGTCTAATGCATACCCCATCAGTGCAGCAATGCTTATTCAATACCGCCAGCAGATGGAGACACTGGGGGATAATTTTCTAAGGATTTATACTGATTTTTCCTGTCTGAATTTGTCGCACAGAAAGTTGCAGGCCAAATATGTGTGACATTTCTGCGACTTTAGCTTCTAGAGCATTTTTACAACATTATACATAGGTGCTGAATACATAAAAAGCGACTGTTCAGCGGCAGACAAGTCGCATCGGCTGAAAGTAGGCCAGAATGTCAGTCCATGTTGGAGCAGGTTTAGATACAGTCTAAAGTATAGATCTCAAAGTCTGTGCACAGAATTTAGCAAGGGCCTCGCACCTTCTGATGCATCAGGTAGGTGCACAATAGCATAGCCTAACCCTCTGTACTTTGGTCTATATTGATGCGGGACATAGACAGCCAGCTGATGACCAATCCATTAGTGCAATGGATGGCTGGAAGCATTTGTCTTTGCCTTTGCAATACCACAGAAGCAATGCATGGTCAATGTACAGCAATGACACACCTGTGTGAACAGCCAGGAGACCCCCCCCATGTTATGTTACATAGTTACATAGTTAGTACGGTCGAAAAAAGACATATGTCCATCAAGTTCAACCAGGGAATTAAGGGGTAGGGGTGTGGCGCGATATTGGGGAAGGGATGAGATTTTATATTTCTTCATAAGCATTAATCTTATTTTGTCAATTAGGAACATTCAGCACCCACCCGCTATCAAGGCAGCTGCCTATCATGTCATGCCCTACCTGCACAGGTGTGCTGGCTACTCAAATGATCCAATTAAGGAGGCCATTTAGTCAGCAGCAGCAGAAGTCCTGTGCCTGGACGCTCCAACAGCGGCCAGACACAAGCAGAAGCAGAAGCAGCAGAAGCAGCAGCAGCACCACCTTTTGTTTTTTGGCTGCAGCAGCAGCAGCAAGGCCCACAGGGCTGGCTAGCTGGCTAGCCAGCAAGCAGGTAGCAATGAAAGTAGGAATCTTTCTTTTTAACCCTGTAAGGGGGTGGTGCACTGTACCCGAAGATACTGCCATATCGGGTCAATGCATAGGGCGACGGAAGCAAGCTTCGAAATCGGCCCCCGTTCTCAAAAATCCATTTAATATATGGTCCCCAGATAGGGGACGTATCAGATATTAAACTGATAAGAACAGATACTACACTTGATCTTAGCCAAAAGGCCGAGAAGCGATAACCGTGAAAGGGGCGGGCCCAACAAGGTCCCCTTCATGGGCACTATCACTGCTTGCTGTCAGGGAGGCTGCCAGACAATTTTCCATGCACACTCTGGGCTGGGGGGCAGTCAACCACCAGTACACACAGCAGAACCTAAACCCATACCATTATTGCTAAGCAGCAAGACAGGGGCCCATTGCACTCCCACGGGGCCTTTTTAAATGCAATCCATAACCCGGATTTGCCAGGAACCCTTCTTACTCCTCCTACTTGCATGTGACACTGGGCTTAGGATCTGCATAGGAAACACACACACAAGCACACACCTACCTTTGTTGCCTGCAGATGCCTCCTTGGCTGTCCCCAAACGGTATCAAACCAACACCCACGGGAAGCTGTAAGCATAGAGGACATGCCTGCACCCCATTGGACTTACCTGTGTGGGTTAAATCCGGGTTATTTGACAACCTATGGCGGTGATGGTTCTGCTCAGGCAGAGCAGTGCTGATGCTCCTCATAAAGCTGTCGCTGCTGTGAAGGTTCTAGGTGACATCACAAATCCCTATGGTTACATACACAACAAAGCTGGGTTGTTGTTGTTTACACTCTGCAAGGCCTGTGGAAGTGAGTGACATCATAGCACTGTAGTTCTGAGGGTTCTAGATGGATGCAACAATCTCCTGTTGCTTCTATGAAGGCCATAATAGACGACATCACCAAACAGCTCCATAGTCACATACACAGCAAAGGAGAGATGTTGTTTACACCTAGTGATGTCAGTGGTATTGAGTGACATCACAGCACAGTGCTAAGGCTCCTGGGCCTGGACACAGCAGCGGCTGCAATATCTCAACGGAGAATACGTTTATATATATGTGTGTGTGTGCGCGTATATATATATATATATATATATATATATATATATATATATATTTCTCCGCCGAAATCACTTTTAAACCCATTTCCACCTTTTTTTCCCTTCTCTTCCTCTTACTTTTTTTTCACGTATTTTTACGTTTTTCTCCTTTTCGCCTCTTTTCTGGGCGTATTATTCTTCTTTTTCTTCTTTTTTTTCGTCTAATGCATACCCCATCAGTGCAGCAATGCTTATTCAATACCGCCAGCAGATGGAGACACTGGGGGATAATTTTCTAAGGATTTATACTGATTTTTCCTGTCTGAATTTGTCGCACAGAAAGTTGCAGGCCAAATATGTGTGACATTTCTGCGACTTTAGCTTCTAGAGCATTTTTACAACATTATACATAGGTGCTGAATACATAAAAAGCGACTGTTCAGCGGCAGACAAGTCGCATCGGCTGAAAGTAGGCCAGAATGTCAGTCCATGTTGGAGCAGGTTTAGATACAGTCTAAAGTATAGATCTCAAAGTCTGTGCACAGAATTTAGCAAGGGCCTCGCACCTTCTGATG
Organism: Hyla sarda; assembly: GCF_029499605.1. NCBI lineage: Eukaryota > Metazoa > Chordata > Amphibia > Anura > Hylidae > Hyla > Hyla sarda. The sequence continues at coordinate 194,757 of NW_026610517.1, forward strand.
CATCAGGTAGGTGCACAATAGCATAGCCTAACCCTCTGTACTTTGGTCTATATTGATGCGGGACATAGACAGCCAGCTGATGACCAATCCATTAGTGCAATGGATGGCTGGAAGCATTTGTCTTTGCCTTTGCAATACCACAGAAGCAATGCATGGTCAATGTACAGCAATGACACACCTGTGTGAACAGCCAGGAGACCCCCCCCATGTTATGTTACATAGTTACATAGTTAGTACGGTCGAAAAAAGACATATGTCCATCAAGTTCAACCAGGGAATTAAGGGGTAGGGGTGTGGCGCGATATTGGGGAAGGGATGAGATTTTATATTTCTTCATAAGCATTAATCTTATTTTGTCAATTAGGAACATTCAGCACCCACCCGCTATCAAGGCAGCTGCCTATCATGTCATGCCCTACCTGCACAGGTGTGCTGGCTACTCAAATGATCCAATTAAGGAGGCCATTTAGTCAGCAGCAGCAGAAGTCCTGTGCCTGGACGCTCCAACAGCGGCCAGACACAAGCAGAAGCAGAAGCAGCAGAAGCAGCAGCAGCACCACCTTTTGTTTTTTGGCTGCAGCAGCAGCAGCAAGGCCCACAGGGCTGGCTAGCTGGCTAGCCAGCAAGCAGGTAGCAATGAAAGTAGGAATCTTTCTTTTTAACCCTGTAAGGGGGTGGTGCACTGTACCCGAAGATACTGCCATATCGGGTCAATGCATAGGGCGACGGAAGCAAGCTTCGAAATCGGCCCCCGTTCTCAAAAATCCATTTAATATATGGTCCCCAGATAGGGGACGTATCAGATATTAAACTGATAAGAACAGATACTACACTTGATCTTAGCCAAAAGGCCGAGAAGCGATAACCGTGAAAGGGGCGGGCCCAACAAGGTCCCCTTCATGGGCACTATCACTGCTTGCTGTCAGGGAGGCTGCCAGACAATTTTCCATGCACACTCTGGGCTGGGGGGCAGTCAACCACCAGTACACACAGCAGAACCTAAACCCATACCATTATTGCTAAGCAGCAAGACAGGGGCCCATTGCACTCCCACGGGGCCTTTTTAAATGCAATCCATAACCCGGATTTGCCAGGAACCCTTCTTACTCCTCCTACTTGCATGTGACACTGGGCTTAGGATCTGCATAGGAAACACACACACAAGCACACACCTACCTTTGTTGCCTGCAGATGCCTCCTTGGCTGTCCCCAAACGGTATCAAACCAACACCCACGGGAAGCTGTAAGCATAGAGGACATGCCTGCACCCCATTGGACTTACCTGTGTGGGTTAAATCCGGGTTATTTGACAACCTATGGCGGTGATGGTTCTGCTCAGGCAGAGCAGTGCTGATGCTCCTCATAAAGCTGTCGCTGCTGTGAAGGTTCTAGGTGACATCACAAATCCCTATGGTTACATACACAACAAAGCTGGGTTGTTGTTGTTTACACTCTGCAAGGCCTGTGGAAGTGAGTGACATCATAGCACTGTAGTTCTGAGGGTTCTAGATGGATGCAACAATCTCCTGTTGCTTCTATGAAGGCCATAATAGACGACATCACCAAACAGCTCCATAGTCACATACACAGCAAAGGAGAGATGTTGTTTACACCTAGTGATGTCAGTGGTATTGAGTGACATCACAGCACAGTGCTAAGGCTCCTGGGCCTGGACACAGCAGCGGCTGCAATATCTCAACGGAGAATACGTTTATATATATGTGTGTGTGTGCGCGTATATATATATATATATATATATATATATATATATTTCTCCGCCGAAATCACTTTTAAACCCATTTCCACCTTTTTTTCCCTTCTCTTCCTCTTACTTTTTTTTCACGTTTTTTTACGTTTTTCTCCTTTTCGCCTCTTTTCTGGGCGTATTATTCTTCTTTTTCTTCTTTTTTTTCGTCTAATGCATACCCCATCAGTGCAGCAATGCTTATTCAATACCGCCAGCAGATGGAGACACTGGGGGATAATTTTCTAAGGATTTATACTGATTTTTCCTGTCTGAATTTGTCGCACAGAAAGTTGCAGGCCAAATATGTGTGACATTTCTGCGACTTTAGCTTCTAGAGCATTTTTACAACATTATACATAGGTGCTGAATACATAAAAAGCGACTGTTCAGCGACAGACAAGTCGCATCGGCTGAAAGTAGGCCAGAATGTCAGTCCATGTTGGAGCAGGTTTAGATACAGTCTAAAGTATAGATCTCAAAGTCTGTGCACAGAATTTAGCAAGGGCCTCGCACCTTCTGATGCATCAGGTAGGTGCACAATAGCATAGCCTAACCCTCTGTACTTTGGTCTATATTGATGCGGGACATAGACAGCCAGCTGATGACCAATCCATTAGTGCAATGGATGGCTGGAAGCATTTGTCTTTGCCTTTGCAATACCACAGAAGCAATGCATGGTCAATGTACAGCAATGACACACCTGTGTGAACAGCCAGGAGACCCCCCCCATGTTATGTTACATAGTTACATAGTTAGTACGGTCGAAAAAAGACATATGTCCATCAAGTTCAACCAGGGAATTAAGGGGTAGGGGTGTGGCGCGATATTGGGGAAGGGATGAGATTTTATATTTCTTCATAAGCATTAATCTTATTTTGTCAATTAGGAACATTCAGCACCCACCCGCTATCAAGGCAGCTGCCTATCATGTCATGCCCTACCTGCACAGGTGTGCTGGCTACTCAAATGATCCAATTAAGGAGGCCATTTAGTCAGCAGCAGCAGAAGTCCTGTGCCTGGACGCTCCAACAGCGGCCAGACACAAGCAGAAGCAGAAGCAGCAGAAGCAGCAGCAGCACCACCTTTTGTTTTTTGGCTGCAGCAGCAGCAGCAGCAAGGCCCACAGGGCTGGCTAGCTGGCTAGCCAGCAAGCAGGTAGCAATGAAAGTAGGAATCTTTCTTTTTAACCCTGTAAGGGGGTGGTGCACTGTACCCGAAGATACTGCCATATCGGGTCAATGCATAGGGCGACGGAAGCAAGCTTCGAAATCGGCCCCCGTTCTCAAAAATCCATTTAATATATGGTCCCCAGATAGGGGACGTATCAGATATTAAACTGATAAGAACAGATACTACACTTGATCTTAGCCAAAAGGCCGAGAAGCGATAACCGTGAAAGGGGCGGGCCCAACAAGGTCCCCTTCATGGGCACTATCACTGCTTGCTGTCAGGGAGGCTGCCAGACAATTTTCCATGCACACTCTGGGCTGGGGGGCAGTCAACCACCAGTACACACAGCAGAACCTAAACCCATACCATTATTGCTAAGCAGCAAGACAGGGGCCCATTGCACTCCCACGGGGCCTTTTTAAATGCAATCCATAACCCGGATTTGCCAGGAACCCTTCTTACTCCTCCTACTTGCATGTGACACTGGGCTTAGGATCTGCATAGGAAACACACACACAAGCACACACCTACCTTTGTTGCCTGCAGATGCCTCCTTGGCTGTCCCCAAACGGTATCAAACCAACACCCACGGGAAGCTGTAAGCATAGAGGACATGCCTGCACCCCATTGGACTTTCCTGTGTGGGTTAAATCCGGGTTATTTGACAACCTATGGCGGTGATGATTCTGCTCAGGCAGAGCAGTGCTGATGCTCCTCATAAAGCTGTCGCTGCTGTGAAGGTTCTAGGTGACATCACAAATCCCTATGGTTACATACACAACAAAGCTGGGTTGTTGTTGTTTACACTCTGCAAGGCCTGTGGAAGTGAGTGACATCATAGCACTGTAGTTCTGAGGGTTCTAGATGGATGCAACAATCTCCTGTTGCTTCTATGAAGGCCATAATAGACGACATCACCAAACAGCTCCATAGTCACATACACAGCAAAGGAGAGATGTTGTTTACACCTAGTGATGTCAGTGGTATTGAGTGACATCACAGCACAGTGCTAAGGCTCCTGGGCCTGGACACAGCAGCGGCTGCAATATCTCAACGGAGAATACGTTTATATATATGTGTGTGTGTGCGCGTATATATATATATATATATATATATATATATATATATATATATATATATATATATATTTCTCCGCCGAAATCACTTTTAAACCCATTTCCACCTTTTTTTCCCTTCTCTTCCTCTTACTTTTTTTTCACGTTTTTTTACGTTTTTCTCCTTTTCGCCTCTTTTCTGGGCGTATTATTCTTCTTTTTCTTCTTTTTTTTCGTCTAATGCATACCCCATCAGTGCAGCAATGCTTATTCAATACCGCCAGCAGATGGAGACACTGGGGGATAATTTTCTAAGGATTTATACTGATTTTTCCTGTCTGAATTTGTCGCACAGAAAGTTGCAGGCCAAATATGTGTGACATTTCTGCGACTTTAGCTTCTAGAGCATTTTTACAACATTATACATAGGTGCTGAATACATAAAAAGCGACTGTTCAGCGACAGACAAGTCGCATCGGCTGAAAGTAGGCCAGAATGTCAGTCCATGTTGGAGCAGGTTTAGATACAGTCTAAAGTATAGATCTCAAAGTCTGTGCACAGAATTTAGCAAGGGCCTCGCACCTTCTGATGCATCAGGTAGGTGCACAATAGCATAGCCTAACCCTCTGTACTTTGGTCTATATTGATGCGGGACATAGACAGCCAGCTGATGACCAATCCATTAGTGCAATGGATGGCTGGAAGCATTTGTCTTTGCCTTTGCAATACCACAGAAGCAATGCATGGTCAATGTACAGCAATGACACACCTGTGTGAACAGCCAGGAGACCCCCCCCATGTTATGTTACATAGTTACATAGTTAGTACGGTCGAAAAAAGACATATGTCCATCAAGTTCAACCAGGGAATTAAGGGGTAGGGGTGTGGCGCGATATTGGGGAAGGGATGAGATTTTATATTTCTTCATAAGCATTAATCTTATTTTGTCAATTAGGAACATTCAGCACCCACCCGCTATCAAGGCAGCTGCCTATCATGTCATGCCCTACCTGCACAGGTGTGCTGGCTACTCAAATGATCCAATTAAGGAGGCCATTTAGTCAGCAGCAGCAGAAGTCCTGTGCCTGGACGCTCCAACAGCGGCCAGACACAAGCAGAAGCAGAAGCAGCAGAAGCAGCAGCAGCACCACCTTTTGTTTTTTGGCTGCAGCAGCAGCAGCAAGGCCCACAGGGCTGGCTAGCTGGCTAGCCAGCAAGCAGGTAGCAATGAAAGTAGGAATCTTTCTTTTTAACCCTGTAAGGGGGTGGTGCACTGTACCCGAAGATACTGCCATATCGGGTCAATGCATAGGGCGACGGAAGCAAGCTTCGAAATCGGCCCCCGTTCTCAAAAATCCATTTAATATATGGTCCCCAGATAGGGGACGTATCAGATATTAAACTGATAAGAACAGATACTACACTTGATCTTAGCCAAAAGGCCGAGAAGCGATAACCGTGAAAGGGGCGGGCCCAACAAGGTCCCCTTCATGGGCACTATCACTGCTTGCTGTCAGGGAGGCTGCCAGACAATTTTCCATGCACACTCTGGGCTGGGGGGCAGTCAACCACCAGTACACACAGCAGAACCTAAACCCATACCATTATTGCTAAGCAGCAAGACAGGGGCCCATTGCACTCCCACGGGGCCTTTTTAAATGCAATCCATAACCCGGATTTGCCAGGAACCCTTCTTACTCCTCCTACTTGCATGTGACACTGGGCTTAGGATCTGCATAGGAAACACACACACAAGCACACACCTACCTTTGTTGCCTGCAGATGCCTCCTTGGCTGTCCCCAAACGGTATCAAACCAACACCCACGGGAAGTTGTAAGCATAGAGGACATGCCTGCACCCCATTGGACTTACCTGTGTGGGTTAAATCCGGGTTATTTGACAACCTATGGCGGTGATGGTTCTGCTCAGGCAGAGCAGTGCTGATGCTCCTCATAAAGCTGTCGCTGCTGTGAAGGTTCTAGGTGACATCACAAATCCCTATGGTTACATACACAACAAAGCTGGGTTGTTGTTGTTTACACTCTGCAAGGCCTGTGGAAGTGAGTGACATCATAGCACTGTAGTTCTGAGGGTTCTAGATGGATGCAACAATCTCCTGTTGCTTCTATGAAGGCCATAATAGACGACATCACCAAACAGCTCCATAGTCACATACACAGCAAAGGAGAGATGTTGTTTACACCTAGTGATGTCAGTGGTATTGAGTGACATCACAGCACAGTGCTAAGGCTCCTGGGCCTGGACACAGCAGCGGCTGCAATATCTCAACGGAGAATACGTTTATATATATGTGTGTGTGTGCGCGTATATATATATATATATATATATATATATATATATATATATATTTCTCCGCCGAAATCACTTTTAAACCCATTTCCACCTTTTTTTCCCTTCTCTTCCTCTTACTTTTTTTTCACGTTTTTTTACGTTTTTCTCCTTTTCGCCTCTTTTCTGGGCGTATTATTCTTCTTTTTCTTCTTTTTTTTCGTCTAATGCATACCCCATCAGTGCAGCAATGCTTATTCAATACCGCCAGCAGATGGAGACACTGGGGGATAATTTTCTAAGGATTTATACTGATTTTTCCTGTCTGAATTTGTCGCACAGAAAGTTGCAGGCCAAATATGTGTGACATTTCTGCGACTTTAGCTTCTAGAGCATTTTTACAACATTATACATAGGTGCTGAATACATAAAAAGCGACTGTTCAGCGGCAGACAAGTCGCATCGGCTGAAAGTAGGCCAGAATGTCAGTCCATGTTGGAGCAGGTTTAGATACAGTCTAAAGTATAGATCTCAAAGTCTGTGCACAGAATTTAGCAAGGGCCTCGCACCTTCTGATGCATCAGGTAGGTGCACAATAGCATAGCCTAACCCTCTGTACTTTGGTCTATATTGATGCGGGACATAGACAGCCAGCTGATGACCAATCCATTAGTGCAATGGATGGCTGGAAGCATTTGTCTTTGCCTTTGCAATACCACAGAAGCAATGCATGGTCAATGTACAGCAATGACACACCTGTGTGAACAGCCAGGAGACCCCCCCCATGTTATGTTACATAGTTACATAGTTAGTACGGTCGAAAAAAGACATATGTCCATCAAGTTCAACCAGGGAATTAAGGGGTAGGGGTGTGGCGCGATATTGGGGAAGGGATGAGATTTTATATTTCTTCATAAGCATTAATCTTATTTTGTCAATTAGGAACATTCAGCACCCACCCGCTATCAAGGCAGCTGCCTATCATGTCATGCCCTACCTGCACAGGTGTGCTGGCTACTCAAATGATCCAATTAAGGAGGCCATTTAGTCAGCAGCAGCAGAAGTCCTGTGCCTGGACGCTCCAACAGCGGCCAGACACAAGCAGAAGCAGAAGCAGCAGAAGCAGCAGCAGCACCACCTTTTGTTTTTTGGCTGCAGCAGCAGCAGCAAGGCCCACAGGGCTGGCTAGCTGGCTAGCCAGCAAGCAGGTAGCAATGAAAGTAGGAATCTTTCTTTTTAACCCTGTAAGGGGGTGGTGCACTGTACCCGAAGATACTGCCATATCGGGTCAATGCATAGGGCGACGGAAGCAAGCTTCGAAATCGGCCCCCGTTCTCAAAAATCCATTTAATATATGGTCCCCAGATAGGGGACGTATCAGATATTAAACTGATAAGAACAGATACTACACTTGATCTTAGCCAAAAGGCCGAGAAGCGATAACCGTGAAAGGGGCGGGCCCAACAAGGTCCCCTTCATGGGCACTATCACTGCTTGCTGTCAGGGAGGCTGCCAGACAATTTTCCATGCACACTCTGGGCTGGGGGGCAGTCAACCACCAGTACACACAGCAGAACCTAAACCCATACCATTATTGCTAAGCAGCAAGACAGGGGCCCATTGCACTCCCACGGGGCCTTTTTAAATGCAATCCATAACCCGGATTTGCCAGGAACCCTTCTTACTCCTCCTACTTGCATGTGACACTGGGCTTAGGATCTGCATAGGAAACACACACACAAGCACACACCTACCTTTGTTGCCTGCAGATGCCTCCTTGGCTGTCCCCAAACGGTATCAAACCAACACCCACGGGAAGCTGTAAGCATAGAGGACATGCCTGCACCCCATTGGACTTACCTGTGTGGGTTAAATCCGGGTTATTTGACAACCTATGGCGGTGATGGTTCTGCTCAGGCAGAGCAGTGCTGATGCTCCTCATAAAGCTGTCGCTGCTGTGAAGGTTCTAGGTGACATCACAAATCCCTATGGTTACATACACAACAAAGCTGGGTTGTTGTTGTTTACACTCTGCAAGGCCTGTGGAAGTGAGTGACATCATAGCACTGTAGTTCTGAGGGTTCTAGATGGATGCAACAATCTCCTGTTGCTTCTATGAAGGCCATAATAGACGACATCACCAAACAGCTCCATAGTCACATACACAGCAAAGGAGAGATGTTGTTTACACCTAGTGATGTCAGTGGTATTGAGTGACATCACAGCACAGTGCTAAGGCTCCTGGGCCTGGACACAGCAGCGGCTGCAATATCTCAACGGAGAATACGTTTATATATATGTGTGTGTGTGCGCGTATATATATATATATATATATATATATATATATATTTCTCCGCCGAAATCACTTTTAAACCCATTTCCACCTTTTTTTCCCTTCTCTTCCTCTTACTTTTTTTTCACGTTTTTTTACGTTTTTCTCCTTTTCGCCTCTTTTCTGGGCGTATTATTCTTCTTTTTCTTCTTTTTTTTCGTCTAATGCATACCCCATCAGTGCAGCAATGCTTATTCAATACCGCCAGCAGATGGAGACACTGGGGGATAATTTTCTAAGGATTTATACTGATTTTTCCTGTCTGAATTTGTCGCACAGAAAGTTGCAGGCCAAATATGTGTGACATTTCTGCGACTTTAGCTTCTAGAGCATTTTTACAACATTATACATAGGTGCTGAATACATAAAAAGCGACTGTTCAGCGGCAGACAAGTCGCATCGGCTGAAAGTAGGCCAGAATGTCAGTCCATGTTGGAGCAGGTTTAGATACAGTCTAAAGTATAGATCTCAAAGTCTGTGCACAGAATTTAGCAAGGGCCTCGCACCTTCTGATGCATCAGGTAGGTGCACAATAGCATAGCCTAACCCTCTGTACTTTGGTCTATATTGATGCGGGACATAGACAGCCAGCTGATGACCAATCCATTAGTGCAATGGATGGCTGGAAGCATTTGTCTTTGCCTTTGCAATACCACAGAAGCAATGCATGGTCAATGTACAGCAATGACACACCTGTGTGAACAGCCAGGAGACCCCCCCCATGTTATGTTACATAGTTACATAGTTAGTACGGTCGAAAAAAGACATATGTCCATCAAGTTCAACCAGGGAATTAAGGGGTAGGGGTGTGGCGCGATATTGGGGAAGGGATGAGATTTTATATTTCTTCATAAGCATTAATCTTATTTTGTCAATTAGGAACATTCAGCACCCACCCGCTATCAAGGCAGCTGCCTATCATGTCATGCCCTACCTGCACAGGTGTGCTGGCTACTCAAATGATCCAATTAAGGAGGCCATTTAGTCAGCAGCAGCAGAAGTCCTGTGCCTGGACGCTCCAACAGCGGCCAGACACAAGCAGAAGCAGAAGCAGAAGCAGCAGAAGCAGCAGCAGCACCACCTTTTGTTTTTTGGCTGCAGCAGCAGCAGCAAGGCCCACAGGGCTGGCTAGCTGGCTAGCCAGCAAGCAGGTAGCAATGAAAGTAGGAATCTTTCTTTTTAACCCTGTAAGGGGGTGGTGCACTGTACCCGAAGATACTGCCATATCGGGTCAATGCATAGGGCGACGGAAGCAAGCTTCGAAATCGGCCCCCGTTCTCAAAAATCCATTTAATATATGGTCCCCAGATAGGGGACGTATCAGATATTAAACTGATAAGAACAGATACTACACTTGATCTTAGCCAAAAGGCCGAGAAGCGATAACCGTGAAAGGGGCGGGCCCAACAAGGTCCCCTTCATGGGCACTATCACTGCTTGCTGTCAGGGAGGCTGCCAGACAATTTTCCATGCACACTCTGGGCTGGGGGGCAGTCAACCACCAGTACACACAGCAGAACCTAAACCCATACCATTATTGCTAAGCAGCAAGACAGGGGCCCATTGCACTCCCACGGGGCCTTTTTAAATGCAATCCATAACCCGGATTTGCCAGGAACCCTTCTTACTCCTCCTACTTGCATGTGACACTGGGCTTAGGATCTGCATAGGAAACACACACACAAGCACACACCTACCTTTGTTGCCTGCAGATGCCTCCTTGGCTGCCCCCAAACGGTATCAAACCAACACCCACGGGAAGCTGTAAGCATAGAGGACATGCCTGCACCCCATTGGACTTACCTGTGTGGGTTAAATCCGGGTTATTTGACAACCTATGGCGGTGATGGTTCTGCTCAGGCAGAGCAGTGCTGATGCTCCTCATAAAGCTGTCGCTGCTGTGAAGGTTCTAGGTGACATCACAAATCCCTATGGTTACATACACAACAAAGCTGGGTTGTTGTTGTTTACACTCTGCAAGGCCTGTGGAAGTGAGTGACATCATAGCACTGTAGTTCTGAGGGTTCTAGATGGATGCAACAATCTCCTGTTGCTTCTATGAAGGCCATAATAGACGACATCACCAAACAGCTCCATAGTCACATACACAGCAAAGGAGAGATGTTGTTTACACCTAGTGATGTCAGTGGTATTGAGTGACATCACAGCACAGTGCTAAGGCTCCTGGGCCTGGACACAGCAGCGGCTGCAATATCTCAACGGAGAATACGTTTATATATATGTGTGTGTGTGCGCGTATATATATATATATATATATATATATATATATATATATTTCTCCGCCGAAATCACTTTTAAACCCATTTCCACCTTTTTTTCCCTTCTCTTCCTCTTACTTTTTTTTCACGTTTTTTTACGTTTTTCTCCTTTTCGCCTCTTTTCTGGGCGTATTATTCTTCTTTTTCTTCTTTTTTTTCGTCTAATGCATACCCCATCAGTGCAGCAATGCTTATTCAATACCGCCAGCAGATGGAGACACTGGGGGATAATTTTCTAAGGATTTATACTGATTTTTCCTGTCTGAATTTGTCGCACAGAAAGTTGCAGGCCAAATATGTGTGACATTTCTGCGACTTTAGCTTCTAGAGCATTTTTACAACATTATACATAGGTGCTGAATACATAAAAAGCGACTGTTCAGCGACAGACAAGTCGCATCGGCTGAAAGTAGGCCAGAATGTCAGTCCATGTTGGAGCAGGTTTAGATACAGTCTAAAGTATAGATCTCAAAGTCTGTGCACAGAATTTAGCAAGGGCCTCGCACCTTCTGATGCATCAGGTAGGTGCACAATAGCATAGCCTAACCCTCTGTACTTTGGTCTATATTGATGCGGGACATAGACAGCCAGCTGATGACCAATCCATTAGTGCAATGGATGGCTGGAAGCATTTGTCTTTGCCTTTGCAATACCACAGAAGCAATGCATGGTCAATGTACAGCAATGACACACCTGTGTGAACAGCCAGGAGACCCCCCCCATGTTATGTTACATAGTTACATAGTTAGTACGGTCGAAAAAAGACATATGTCCATCAAGTTCAACCAGGGAATTAAGGGGTAGGGGTGTGGCGCGATATTGGGGAAGGGATGAGATTTTATATTTCTTCATAAGCATTAATCTTATTTTGTCAATTAGGAACATTCAGCACCCACCCGCTATCAAGGCAGCTGCCTATCATGTCATGCCCTACCTGCACAGGTGTGCTGGCTACTCAAATGATCCAATTAAGGAGGCCATTTAGTCAGCAGCAGCAGAAGTCCTGTGCCTGGACGCTCCAACAGCGGCCAGACACAAGCAGAAGCAGAAGCAGCAGAAGCAGCAGCAGCACCACCTTTTGTTTTTTGGCTGCAGCAGCAGCAGCAAGGCCCACAGGGCTGGCTAGCTGGCTAGCCAGCAAGCAGGTAGCAATGAAAGTAGGAATCTTTCTTTTTAACCCTGTAAGGGGGTGGTGCACTGTACCCGAAGATACTGCCATATCGGGTCAATGCATAGGGCGACGGAAGCAAGCTTCGAAATCGGCCCCCGTTCTCAAAAATCCATTTAATATATGGTCCCCAGATAGGGGACGTATCAGATATTAAACTGATAAGAACAGATACTACACTTGATCTTAGCCAAAAGGCCGAGAAGCGATAACCGTGAAAGGGGCGGGCCCAACAAGGTCCCCTTCATGGGCACTATCACTGCTTGCTGTCAGGGAGGCTGCCAGACAATTTTCCATGCACACTCTGGGCTGGGGGGCAGTCAACCACCAGTACACACAGCAGAACCTAAACCCATACCATTATTGCTAAGCAGCAAGACAGGGGCCCATTGCACTCCCACGGGGCCTTTTTAAATGCAATCCATAACCCGGATTTGCCAGGAACCCTTCTTACTCCTCCTACTTGCATGTGACACTGGGCTTAGGATCTGCATAGGAAACACACACACAAGCACACACCTACCTTTGTTGCCTGCAGATGCCTCCTTGGCTGTCCCCAAACGGTATCAAACCAACACCCACGGGAAGCTGTAAGCATAGAGGACATGCCTGCACCCCATTGGACTTACCTGTGTGGGTTAAATCCGGGTTATTTGACAACCTATGGCGGTGATGGTTCTGCTCAGGCAGAGCAGTGCTGATGCTCCTCATAAAGCTGTCGCTGCTGTGAAGGTTCTAGGTGACATCACAAATCCCTATGGTTACATACACAACAAAGCTGGGTTGTTGTTGTTTACACTCTGCAAGGCCTGTGGAAGTGAGTGACATCATAGCACTGTAGTTCTGAGGGTTCTAGATGGATGCAACAATCTCCTGTTGCTTCTATGAAGGCCATAATAGACGACATCACCAAACAGCTCCATAGTCACATACACAGCAAAGGAGAGATGTTGTTTACACCTAGTGATGTCAGTGGTATTGAGTGACATCACAGCACAGTGCTAAGGCTCCTGGGCCTGGACACAGCAGCGGCTGCAATATCTCAACGGAGAATACGTTTATATATATGTGTGTGTGTGCGCGTATATATATATATATATATATATATATATATATATATATATATATATATTTCTCCGCCGAAATCACTTTTAAACCCATTTCCACCTTTTTTTCCCTTCTCTTCCTCTTACTTTTTTTTCACGTTTTTTTACGTTTTTCTCCTTTTCGCCTCTTTTCTGGGCGTATTATTCTTCTTTTTCTTCTTTTTTTTCGTCTAATGCATACCCCATCAGTGCAGCAATGCTTATTCAATACCGCCAGCAGATGGAGACACTGGGGGATAATTTTCTAAGGATTTATACTGATTTTTCCTGTCTGAATTTGTCGCACAGAAAGTTGCAGGCCAAATATGTGTGACATTTCTGCGACTTTAGCTTCTAGAGCATTTTTACAACATTATACATAGGTGCTGAATACATAAAAAGCGACTGTTCAGCGGCAGACAAGTCGCATCGGCTGAAAGTAGGCCAGAATGTCAGTCCATGTTGGAGCAGGTTTAGATACAGTCTAAAGTATAGATCTCAAAGTCTGTGCACAGAATTTAGCAAGGGCCTTGCACCTTCTGATGCATCAGGTAGGTGCACAATAGCATAGCCTAACCCTCTGTACTTTGGTCTATATTGATGCGGGACATAGACAGCCAGCTGATGACCAATCCATTAGTGCAATGGATGGCTGGAAGCATTTGTCTTTGCCTTTGCAATACCACAGAAGCAATGCATGGTCAATGTACAGCAATGACACACCTGTGTGAACAGCCAGGAGACCCCCCCCATGTTATGTTACATAGTTACATAGTTAGTACGGTCGAAAAAAGACATATGTCCATCAAGTTCAACCAGGGAATTAAGGGGTAGGGGTGTGGCGCGATATTGGGGAAGGGATGAGATTTTATATTTCTTCATAAGCATTAATCTTATTTTGTCAATTAGGAACATTCAGCACCCACCCGCTATCAAGGCAGCTGCCTATCATGTCATGCCCTACCTGCACAGGTGTGCTGGCTACTCAAATGATCCAATTAAGGAGGCCATTTAGTCAGCAGCAGCAGAAGTCCTGTGCCTGGACGCTCCAACAGCGGCCAGACACAAGCAGAAGCAGAAGCAGCAGAAGCAGCAGCAGCACCACCTTTTGTTTTTTGGCTGCAGCAGCAGCAGCAAGGCCCACAGGGCTGGCTAGCTGGCTAGCCAGCAAGCAGGTAGCAATGAAAGTAGGAATCTTTCTTTTTAACCCTGTAAGGGGGTGGTGCACTGTACCCGAAGATACTGCCATATCGGGTCAATGCATAGGGCGACGGAAGCAAGCTTCGAAATCGGCCCCCGTTCTCAAAAATCCATTTAATATATGGTCCCCAGATAGGGGACGTATCAGATATTAAACTGATAAGAACAGATACTACACTTGATCTTAGCCAAAAGGCCGAGAAGCGATAACCGTGAAAGGGGCGGGCCCAACAAGGTCCCCTTCATGGGCACTATCACTGCTTGCTGTCAGGGAGGCTGCCAGACAATTTTCCATGCACACTCTGGGCTGGGGGGCAGTCAACCACCAGTACACACAGCAGAACCTAAACCCATACCATTATTGCTAAGCAGCAAGACAGGGGCCCATTGCACTCCCACGGGGCCTTTTTAAATGCAATCCATAACCCGGATTTGCCAGGAACCCTTCTTACTCCTCCTACTTGCATGTGACACTGGGCTTAGGATCTGCATAGGAAACACACACACAAGCACACACCTACCTTTGTTGCCTGCAGATGCCTCCTTGGCTGTCCCCAAACGGTATCAAACCAACACCCACGGGAAGCTGTAAGCATAGAGGACATGCCTGCACCCCATTGGACTTACCTGTGTGGGTTAAATCCGGGTTATTTGACAACCTATGGCGGTGATGGTTCTGCTCAGGCAGAGCAGTGCTGATGCTCCTCATAAAGCTGTCGCTGCTGTGAAGGTTCTAGGTGACATCACAAATCCCTATGGTTACATACACAACAAAGCTGGGTTGTTGTTGTTTACACTCTGCAAGGCCTGTGGAAGTGAGTGACATCATAGCACTGTAGTTCTGAGGGTTCTAGATGGATGCAACAATCTCCTGTTGCTTCTATGAAGGCCATAATAGACGACATCACCAAACAGCTCCATAGTCACATACACAGCAAAGGAGAGATGTTGTTTACACCTAGTGATGTCAGTGGTATTGAGTGACATCACAGCACAGTGCTAAGGCTCCTGGGCCTGGACACAGCAGCGGCTGCAATATCTCAACGGAGAATACGTTTATATATATGTGTGTGTGTGCGCGTATATATATATATATATATATATATATATATATATATATATATATTTCTCCGCCGAAATCACTTTTAAACCCATTTCCACCTTTTTTTCCCTTCTCTTCCTCTTACTTTTTTTTCACGTTTTTTTACGTTTTTCTCCTTTTCGCCTCTTTTCTGGGCGTATTATTCTTCTTTTTCTTCTTTTTTTTCGTCTAATGCATACCCCATCAGTGCAGCAATGCTTATTCAATACCGCCAGCAGATGGAGACACTGGGGGATAATTTTCTAAGGATTTATACTGATTTTTCCTGTCTGAATTTGTCGCACAGAAAGTTGCAGGCCAAATATGTGTGACATTTCTGCGACTTTAGCTTCTAGAGCATTTTTACAACATTATACATAGGTGCTGAATACATAAAAAGCGACTGTTCAGCGACAGACAAGTCGCATCGGCTGAAAGTAGGCCAGAATGTCAGTCCATGTTGGAGCAGGTTTAGATACAGTCTAAAGTATAGATCTCAAAGTCTGTGCACAGAATTTAGCAAGGGCCTCGCACCTTCTGATGCATCAGGTAGGTGCACAATAGCATAGCCTAACCCTCTGTACTTTGGTCTATATTGATGCGGGACATAGACAGCCAGCTGATGACCAATCCATTAGTGCAATGGATGGCTGGAAGCATTTGTCTTTGCCTTTGCAATACCACAGAAGCAATGCATGGTCAATGTACAGCAATGACACACCTGTGTGAACAGCCAGGAGACCCCCCCCATGTTATGTTACATAGTTACATAGTTAGTACGGTCGAAAAAAGACATATGTCCATCAAGTTCAACCAGGGAATTAAGGGGTAGGGGTGTGGCGCGATATTGGGGAAGGGATGAGATTTTATATTTCTTCATAAGCATTAATCTTATTTTGTCAATTAGGAACATTCAGCACCCACCCGCTATCAAGGCAGCTGCCTATCATGTCATGCCCTACCTGCACAGGTGTGCTGGCTACTCAAATGATCCAATTAAGGAGGCCATTTAGTCAGCAGCAGCAGAAGTCCTGTGCCTGGACGCTCCAACAGCGGCCAGACACAAGCAGAAGCAGAAGCAGCAGAAGCAGCAGCAGCACCACCTTTTGTTTTTTGGCTGCAGCAGCAGCAGCAAGGCCCACAGGGCTGGCTAGCTGGCTAGCCAGCAAGCAGGTAGCAATGAAAGTAGGAATCTTTCTTTTTAACCCTGTAAGGGGGTGGTGCACTGTACCCGAAGATACTGCCATATCGGGTCAATGCATAGGGCGACGGAAGCAAGCTTCGAAATCGGCCCCCGTTCTCAAAAATCCATTTAATATATGGTCCCCAGATAGGGGACGTATCAGATATTAAACTGATAAGAACAGATACTACACTTGATCTTAGCCAAAAGGCCGAGAAGCGATAACCGTGAAAGGGGCGGGCCCAACAAGGTCCCCTTCATGGGCACTATCACTGCTTGCTGTCAGGGAGGCTGCCAGACAATTTTCCATGCACACTCTGGGCTGGGGGGCAGTCAACCACCAGTACACACAGCAGAACCTAAACCCATACCATTATTGCTAAGCAGCAAGACAGGGGCCCATTGCACTCCCACGGGGCCTTTTTAAATGCAATCCATAACCCGGATTTGCCAGGAACCCTTCTTACTCCTCCTACTTGCATGTGACACTGGGCTTAGGATCTGCATAGGAAACACACACACAAGCACACACCTACCTTTGTTGCCTGCAGATGCCTCCTTGGCTGTCCCCAAACGGTATCAAACCAACACCCACGGGAAGCTGTAAGCATAGAGGACATGCCTGCACCCCATTGGACTTACCTGTGTGGGTTAAATCCGGGTTATTTGACAACCTATGGCGGTGATGGTTCTGCTCAGGCAGAGCAGTGCTGATGCTCCTCATAAAGCTGTCGCTGCTGTGAAGGTTCTAGGTGACATCACAAATCCCTATGGTTACATACACAACAAAGCTGGGTTGTTGTTGTTTACACTCTGCAAGGCCTGTGGAAGTGAGTGACATCATAGCACTGTAGTTCTGAGGGTTCTAGATGGATGCAACAATCTCCTGTTGCTTCTATGAAGGCCATAATAGACGACATCACCAAACAGCTCCATAGTCACATACACAGCAAAGGAGAGATGTTGTTTACACCTAGTGATGTCAGTGGTATTGAGTGACATCACAGCACAGTGCTAAGGCTCCTGGGCCTGGACACAGCAGCGGCTGCAATATCTCAACGGAGAATACGTTTATATATATGTGTGTGTGTGCGCGTATATATATATATATATATATATATATATATATATATATATATATATATATTTCTCCGCCGAAATCACTTTTAAACCCATTTCCACCTTTTTTTCCCTTCTCTTCCTCTTACTTTTTTTTCACGTTTTTTTACGTTTTTCTCCTTTTCGCCTCTTTTCTGGGCGTATTATTCTTCTTTTTCTTCTTTTTTTTCGTCTAATGCATACCCCATCAGTGCAGCAATGCTTATTCAATACCGCCAGCAGATGGAGACACTGGGGGATAATTTTCTAAGGATTTATACTGATTTTTCCTGTCTGAATTTGTCGCACAGAAAGTTGCAGGCCAAATATGTGTGACATTTCTGCGACTTTAGCTTCTAGAGCATTTTTACAACATTATACATAGGTGCTGAATACATAAAAAGCGACTGTTCAGCGACAGACAAGTCGCATCGGCTGAAAGTAGGCCAGAATGTCAGTCCATGTTGGAGCAGGTTTAGATACAGTCTAAAGTATAGATCTCAAAGTCTGTGCACAGAATTTAGCAAGGGCCTCACACCTTCTGATGCATCAGGTAGGTGCACAATAGCATAGCCTAACCCTCTGTACTTTGGTCTATATTGATGCGGGACATAGACAGCCAGCTGATGACCAATCCATTAGTGCAATGGATGGCTGGAAGCATTTGTCTTTGCCTTTGCAATACCACAGAAGCAATGCATGGTCAATGTACAGCAATGACACACCTGTGTGAACAGCCAGGAGACCCCCCCCATGTTATGTTACATAGTTACATAGTTAGTACGGTCGAAAAAAGACATATGTCCATCAAGTTCAACCAGGGAATTAAGGGGTAGGGGTGTGGCGCGATATTGGGGAAGGGATGAGATTTTATATTTCTTCATAAGCATTAATCTTATTTTGTCAATTAGGAACATTCAGCACCCACCCGCTATCAAGGCAGCTGCCTATCATGTCATGCCCTACCTGCACAGGTGTGCTGGCTACTCAAATGATCCAATTAAGGAGGCCATTTAGTCAGCAGCAGCAGAAGTCCTGTGCCTGGACGCTCCAACAGCGGCCAGACACAAGCAGAAGCAGAAGCAGCAGAAGCAGCAGCAGCACCACCTTTTGTTTTTTGGCTGCAGCAGCAGCAGCAAGGCCCACAGGGCTGGCTAGCTGGCTAGCCAGCAAGCAGGTAGCAATGAAAGTAGGAATCTTTCTTTTTAACCCTGTAAGGGGGTGGTGCACTGTACCCGAAGATACTGCCATATCGGGTCAATGCATAGGGCGACGGAAGCAAGCTTCGAAATCGGCCCCCGTTCTCAAAAATCCATTTAATATATGGTCCCCAGATAGGGGACGTATCAGATATTAAACTGATAAGAACAGATACTACACTTGATCTTAGCCAAAAGGCCGAGAAGCGATAACCGTGAAAGGGGCGGGCCCAACAAGGTCCCCTTCATGGGCACTATCACTGCTTGCTGTCAGGGAGGCTGCCAGACAATTTTCCATGCACACTCTGGGCTGGGGGGCAGTCAACCACCAGTACACACAGCAGAACCTAAACCCATACCATTATTGCTAAGCAGCAAGACAGGGGCCCATTGCACTCCCACGGGGCCTTTTTAAATGCAATCCATAACCCGGATTTGCCAGGAACCCTTCTTACTCCTCCTACTTGCATGTGACACTGGGCTTAGGATCTGCATAGGAAACACACACACAAGCACACACCTACCTTTGTTGCCTGCAGATGCCTCCTTGGCTGTCCCCAAACGGTATCAAACCAACACCCACGGGAAGCTGTAAGCATAGAGGACATGCCTGCACCCCATTGGACTTACCTGTGTGGGTTAAATCCGGGTTATTTGACAACCTATGGCGGTGATGGTTCTGCTCAGGCAGAGCAGTGCTGATGCTCCTCATAAAGCTGTCGCTGCTGTGAAGGTTCTAGGTGACATCACAAATCCCTATGGTTACATACACAACAAAGCTGGGTTGTTGTTGTTTACACTCTGCAAGGCCTGTGGAAGTGAGTGACATCATAGCACTGTAGTTCTGAGGGTTCTAGATGGATGCAACAATCTCCTGTTGCTTCTATGAAGGCCATAATAGACGACATCACCAAACAGCTCCATAGTCACATACACAGCAAAGGAGAGATGTTGTTTACACCTAGTGATGTCAGTGGTATTGAGTGACATCACAGCACAGTGCTAAGGCTCCTGGGCCTGGACACAGCAGCGGCTGCAATATCTCAACGGAGAATACGTTTATATATATGTGTGTGTGTGCGCGTATATATATATATATATATATATATATATATATATATATATATATTTCTCCGCCGAAATCACTTTTAAACCCATTTCCACCTTTTTTTCCCTTCTCTTCCTCTTACTTTTTTTTCACGTTTTTTTACGTTTTTCTCCTTTTCGCCTCTTTTCTGGGCGTATTATTCTTCTTTTTCTTCTTTTTTTTCGTCTAATGCATACCCCATCAGTGCAGCAATGCTTATTCAATACCGCCAGCAGATGGAGACACTGGGGGATAATTTTCTAAGGATTTATACTGATTTTTCCTGTCTGAATTTGTCGCACAGAAAGTTGCAGGCCAAATATGTGTGACATTTCTGCGACTTTAGCTTCTAGAGCATTTTTACAACATTATACATAGGTGCTGAATACATAAAAAGCGACTGTTCAGCGACAGACAAGTCGCATCGGCTGAAAGTAGGCCAGAATGTCAGTCCATGTTGGAGCAGGTTTAGATACAGTCTAAAGTATAGATCTCAAAGTCTGTGCACAGAATTTAGCAAGGGCCTCGCACCTTCTGATGCATCAGGTAGGTGCACAATAGCATAGCCTAACCCTCTGTACTTTGGTCTATATTGATGCGGGACATAGACAGCCAGCTGATGACCAATCCATTAGTGCAATGGATGGCTGGAAGCATTTGTCTTTGCCTTTGCAATACCACAGAAGCAATGCATGGTCAATGTACAGCAATGACACACCTGTGTGAACAGCCAGGAGACCCCCCCCCATGTTATGTTACATAGTTACATAGTTAGTACGGTCGAAAAAAGACATATGTCCATCAAGTTCAACCAGGGAATTAAGGGGTAGGGGTGTGGCGCGATATTGGGGAAGGGATGAGATTTTATATTTCTTCATAAGCATTAATCTTATTTTGTCAATTAGGAACATTCAGCACCCACCCGCTATCAAGGCAGCTGCCTATCATGTCATGCCCTACCTGCACAGGTGTGCTGGCTACTCAAATGATCCAATTAAGGAGGCCATTTAGTCAGCAGCAGCAGAAGTCCTGTGCCTGGACGCTCCAACAGCGGCCAGACACAAGCAGAAGCAGAAGCAGCAGAAGCAGCAGCAGCACCACCTTTTGTTTTTTGGCTGCAGCAGCAGCAGCAAGGCCCACAGGGCTGGCTAGCTGGCTAGCCAGCAAGCAGGTAGCAATGAAAGTAGGAATCTTTCTTTTTAACCCTGTAAGGGGGTGGTGCACTGTACCCGAAGATACTGCCATATCGGGTCAATGCATAGGGCGACGGAAGCAAGCTTCGAAATCGGCCCCCGTTCTCAAAAATCCATTTAATATATGGTCCCCAGATAGGGGACGTATCAGATATTAAACTGATAAGAACAGATACTACACTTGATCTTAGCCAAAAGGCCGAGAAGCGATAACCGTGAAAGGGGCGGGCCCAACAAGGTCCCCTTCATGGGCACTATCACTGCTTGCTGTCAGGGAGGCTGCCAGACAATTTTCCATGCACACTCTGGGCTGGGGGGCAGTCAACCACCAGTACACACAGCAGAACCTAAACCCATACCATTATTGCTAAGCAGCAAGACAGGGGCCCATTGCACTCCCACGGGGCCTTTTTAAATGCAATCCATAACCCGGATTTGCCAGGAACCCTTCTTACTCCTCCTACTTGCATGTGACACTGGGCTTAGGATCTGCATAGGAAACACACACACAAGCACACACCTACCTTTGTTGCCTGCAGATGCCTCCTTGGCTGTCCCCAAACGGTATCAAACCAACACCCACGGGAAGCTGTAAGCATAGAGGACATGCCTGCACCCCATTGGACTTACCTGTGTGGGTTAAATCCGGGTTATTTGACAACCTATGGCGGTGATGGTTCTGCTCAGGCAGAGCAGTGCTGATGCTCCTCATAAAGCTGTCGCTGCTGTGAAGGTTCTAGGTGACATCACAAATCCCTATGGTTACATACACAACAAAGCTGGGTTGTTGTTGTTTACACTCTGCAAGGCCTGTGGAAGTGAGTGACATCATAGCACTGTAGTTCTGAGGGTTCTAGATGGATGCAACAATCTCCTGTTGCTTCTATGAAGGCCATAATAGACGACATCACCAAACAGCTCCATAGTCACATACACAGCAAAGGAGAGATGTTGTTTACACCTAGTGATGTCAGTGGTATTGAGTGACATCACAGCACAGTGCTAAGGCTCCTGGGCCTGGACACAGCAGCGGCTGCAATATCTCAACGGAGAATACGTTTATATATATGTGTGTGTGTGCGCGTATATATATATATATATATATATATATATATATATATATATATATATATTTCTCCGCCGAAATCACTTTTAAACCCATTTCCACCTTTTTTTCCCTTCTCTTCCTCTTACTTTTTTTTCACGTTTTTTTACGTTTTTCTCCTTTTCGCCTCTTTTCTGGGCGTATTATTCTTCTTTTTCTTCTTTTTTTTCGTCTAATGCATACCCCATCAGTGCAGCAATGCTTATTCAATACCGCCAGCAGATGGAGACACTGGGGGATAATTTTCTAAGGATTTATACTGATTTTTCCTGTCTGAATTTGTCGCACAGAAAGTTGCAGGCCAAATATGTGTGACATTTCTGCGACTTTAGCTTCTAGAGCATTTTTACAACATTATACATAGGTGCTGAATACATAAAAAGCGACTGTTCAGCGACAGACAAGTCGCATCGGCTGAAAGTAGGCCAGAATGTCAGTCCATGTTGGAGCAGGTTTAGATACAGTCTAAAGTATAGATCTCAAAGTCTGTGCACAGAATTTAGCAAGGGCCTCGCACCTTCTGATGCATCAGGTAGGTGCACAATAGCATAGCCTAACCCTCTGTACTTTGGTCTATATTGATGCGGGACATAGACAGCCAG
The DNA here is from genome assembly GCF_029499605.1 of Hyla sarda. NCBI lineage: Eukaryota > Metazoa > Chordata > Amphibia > Anura > Hylidae > Hyla > Hyla sarda. The sequence continues at coordinate 217,631 of NW_026610517.1, forward strand.
CTGATGACCAATCCATTAGTGCAATGGATGGCTGGAAGCATTTGTCTTTGCCTTTGCAATACCACAGAAGCAATGCATGGTCAATGTACAGCAATGACACACCTGTGTGAACAGCCAGGAGACCCCCCCCATGTTATGTTACATAGTTACATAGTTAGTACGGTCGAAAAAAGACATATGTCCATCAAGTTCAACCAGGGAATTAAGGGGTAGGGGTGTGGCGCGATATTGGGGAAGGGATGAGATTTTATATTTCTTCATAAGCATTAATCTTATTTTGTCAATTAGGAACATTCAGCACCCACCCGCTATCAAGGCAGCTGCCTATCATGTCATGCCCTACCTGCACAGGTGTGCTGGCTACTCAAATGATCCAATTAAGGAGGCCATTTAGTCAGCAGCAGCAGAAGTCCTGTGCCTGGACGCTCCAACAGCGGCCAGACACAAGCAGAAGCAGCAGCAGCACCACCTTTTGTTTTTTGGCTGCAGCAGCAGCAGCAAGGCCCACAGGGCTGGCTAGCTGGCTAGCCAGCAAGCAGGTAGCAATGAAAGTAGGAATCTTTCTTTTTAACCCTGTAAGGGGGTGGTGCACTGTACCCGAAGATACTGCCATATCGGGTCAATGCATAGGGCGACGGAAGCAAGCTTCGAAATCGGCCCCCGTTCTCAAAAATCCATTTAATATATGGTCCCCAGATAGGGGACGTATCAGATATTAAACTGATAAGAACAGATACTACACTTGATCTTAGCCAAAAGGCCGAGAAGCGATAACCGTGAAAGGGGCGGGCCCAACAAGGTCCCCTTCATGGGCACTATCACTGCTTGCTGTCAGGGAGGCTGCCAGACAATTTTCCATGCACACTCTGGGCTGGGGGGCAGTCAACCACCAGTACACACAGCAGAACCTAAACCCATACCATTATTGCTAAGCAGCAAGACAGGGGCCCATTGCACTCCCACGGGGCCTTTTTAAATGCAATCCATAACCCGGATTTGCCAGGAACCCTTCTTACTCCTCCTACTTGCATGTGACACTGGGCTTAGGATCTGCATAGGAAACACACACACAAGCACACACCTACCTTTGTTGCCTGCAGATGCCTCCTTGGCTGTCCCCAAACGGTATCAAACCAACACCCACGGGAAGCTGTAAGCATAGAGGACATGCCTGCACCCCATTGGACTTACCTGTGTGGGTTAAATCCGGGTTATTTGACAACCTATGGCGGTGATGGTTCTGCTCAGGCAGAGCAGTGCTGATGCTCCTCATAAAGCTGTCGCTGCTGTGAAGGTTCTAGGTGACATCACAAATCCCTATGGTTACATACACAACAAAGCTGGGTTGTTGTTGTTTACACTCTGCAAGGCCTGTGGAAGTGAGTGACATCATAGCACTGTAGTTCTGAGGGTTCTAGATGGATGCAACAATCTCCTGTTGCTTCTATGAAGGCCATAATAGACGACATCACCAAACAGCTCCATAGTCACATACACAGCAAAGGAGAGATGTTGTTTACACCTAGTGATGTCAGTGGTATTGAGTGACATCACAGCACAGTGCTAAGGCTCCTGGGCCTGGACACAGCAGCGGCTGCAATATCTCAACGGAGAATACGTTTATATATATGTGTGTGTGTGCGCGTATATATATATATATATATATATATATATATATATATATATATATATATATTTCTCCGCCGAAATCACTTTTAAACCCATTTCCACCTTTTTTTCCCTTCTCTTCCTCTTACTTTTTTTTCACGTTTTTTTACGTTTTTCTCCTTTTCGCCTCTTTTCTGGGCGTATTATTCTTCTTTTTCTTCTTTTTTTTCGTCTAATGCATACCCCATCAGTGCAGCAATGCTTATTCAATACCGCCAGCAGATGGAGACACTGGGGGATAATTTTCTAAGGATTTATACTGATTTTTCCTGTCTGAATTTGTCGCACAGAAAGTTGCAGGCCAAATATGTGTGACATTTCTGCGACTTTAGCTTCTAGAGCATTTTTACAACATTATACATAGGTGCTGAATACATAAAAAGCGACTGTTCAGCGACAGACAAGTCGCATCGGCTGAAAGTAGGCCAGAATGTCAGTCCATGTTGGAGCAGGTTTAGATACAGTCTAAAGTATAGATCTCAAAGTCTGTGCACAGAATTTAGCAAGGGCCTCGCACCTTCTGATGCATCAGGTAGGTGCACAATAGCATAGCCTAACCCTCTGTACTTTGGTCTATATTGATGCGGGACATAGACAGCCAGCTGATGACCAATCCATTAGTGCAATGGATGGCTGGAAGCATTTGTCTTTGCCTTTGCAATACCACAGAAGCAATGCATGGTCAATGTACAGCAATGACACACCTGTGTGAACAGCCAGGAGACCCCCCCCATGTTATGTTACATAGTTACATAGTTAGTACGGTCGAAAAAAGACATATGTCCATCAAGTTCAACCAGGGAATTAAGGGGTAGGGGTGTGGCGCGATATTGGGGAAGGGATGAGATTTTATATTTCTTCATAAGCATTAATCTTATTTTGTCAATTAGGAACATTCAGCACCCACCCGCTATCAAGGCAGCTGCCTATCATGTCATGCCCTACCTGCACAGGTGTGCTGGCTACTCAAATGATCCAATTAAGGAGGCCATTTAGTCAGCAGCAGCAGAAGTCCTGTGCCTGGACGCTCCAACAGCGGCCAGACACAAGCAGAAGCAGAAGCAGCAGAAGCAGCAGCAGCACCACCTTTTGTTTTTTGGCTGCAGCAGCAGCAGCAAGGCCCACAGGGCTGGCTAGCTGGCTAGCCAGCAAGCAGGTAGCAATGAAAGTAGGAATCTTTCTTTTTAACCCTGTAAGGGGGTGGTGCACTGTACCCGAAGATACTGCCATATCGGGTCAATGCATAGGGCGACGGAAGCAAGCTTCGAAATCGGCCCCCGTTCTCAAAAATCCATTTAATATATGGTCCCCAGATAGGGGACGTATCAGATATTAAACTGATAAGAACAGATACTACACTTGATCTTAGCCAAAAGGCCGAGAAGCGATAACCGTGAAAGGGGCGGGCCCAACAAGGTCCCCTTCATGGGCACTATCACTGCTTGCTGTCAGGGAGGCTGCCAGACAATTTTCCATGCACACTCTGGGCTGGGGGGCAGTCAACCACCAGTACACACAGCAGAACCTAAACCCATACCATTATTGCTAAGCAGCAAGACAGGGGCCCATTGCACTCCCACGGGGCCTTTTTAAATGCAATCCATAACCCGGATTTGCCAGGAACCCTTCTTACTCCTCCTACTTGCATGTGACACTGGGCTTAGGATCTGCATAGGAAACACACACACAAGCACACACCTACCTTTGTTGCCTGCAGATGCCTCCTTGGCTGTCCCCAAACGGTATCAAACCAACACCCACGGGAAGCTGTAAGCATAGAGGACATGCCTGCACCCCATTGGACTTACCTGTGTGCGTTAAATCCGGGTTATTTGACAACCTATGGCGGTGATGGTTCTGCTCAGGCAGAGCAGTGCTGATGCTCCTCATAAAGCTGTCGCTGCTGTGAAGGTTCTAGGTGACATCACAAATCCCTATGGTTACATACACAACAAAGCTGGGTTGTTGTTGTTTACACTCTGCAAGGCCTGTGGAAGTGAGTGACATCATAGCACTGTAGTTCTGAGGGTTCTAGATGGATGCAACAATCTCCTGTTGCTTCTATGAAGGCCATAATAGACGACATCACCAAACAGCTCCATAGTCACATACACAGCAAAGGAGAGATGTTGTTTACACCTAGTGATGTCAGTGGTATTGAGTGACATCACAGCACAGTGCTAAGGCTCCTGGGCCTGGACACAGCAGCGGCTGCAATATCTCAACGGAGAATACGTTTATATATATGTGTGTGTGTGCGCGTATATATATATATATATATATATATATATATATATATATATATATTTCTCCGCCGAAATCACTTTTAAACCCATTTCCACCTTTTTTTCCCTTCTCTTCCTCTTACTTTTTTTTCACGTTTTTTTACGTTTTTCTCCTTTTCGCCTCTTTTCTGGGCGTATTATTCTTCTTTTTCTTCTTTTTTTTCGTCTAATGCATACCCCATCAGTGCAGCAATGCTTATTCAATACCGCCAGCAGATGGAGACACTGGGGGATAATTTTCTAAGGATTTATACTGATTTTTCCTGTCTGAATTTGTCGCACAGAAAGTTGCAGGCCAAATATGTGTGACATTTCTGCGACTTTAGCTTCTAGAGCATTTTTACAACATTATACATAGGTGCTGAATACATAAAAAGCGACTGTTCAGCGACAGACAAGTCGCATCGGCTGAAAGTAGGCCAGAATGTCAGTCCATGTTGGAGCAGGTTTAGATACAGTCTAAAGTATAGATCTCAAAGTCTGTGCACAGAATTTAGCAAGGGCCTCGCACCTTCTGATGCATCAGGTAGGTGCACAATAGCATAGCCTAACCCTCTGTACTTTGGTCTATATTGATGCGGGACATAGACAGCCAGCTGATGACCAATCCATTAGTGCAATGGATGGCTGGAAGCATTTGTCTTTGCCTTTGCAATACCACAGAAGCAATGCATGGTCAATGTACAGCAATGACACACCTGTGTGAACAGCCAGGAGACCCCCCCCATGTTATGTTACATAGTTACATAGTTAGTACGGTCGAAAAAAGACATATGTCCATCAAGTTCAACCAGGGAATTAAGGGGTAGGGGTGTGGCGCGATATTGGGGAAGGGATGAGATTTTATATTTCTTCATAAGCATTAATCTTATTTTGTCAATTAGGAACATTCAGCACCCACCCGCTATCAAGGCAGCTGCCTATCATGTCATGCCCTACCTGCACAGGTGTGCTGGCTACTCAAATGATCCAATTAAGGAGGCCATTTAGTCAGCAGCAGCAGAAGTCCTGTGCCTGGACGCTCCAACAGCGGCCAGACACAAGCAGAAGCAGAAGCAGCAGAAGCAGCAGCAGCACCACCTTTTGTTTTTTGGCTGCAGCAGCAGCAGCAAGGCCCACAGGGCTGGCTAGCTGGCTAGCCAGCAAGCAGGTAGCAATGAAAGTAGGAATCTTTCTTTTTAACCCTGTAAGGGGGTGGTGCACTGTACCCGAAGATACTGCCATATCGGGTCAATGCATAGGGCGACGGAAGCAAGCTTCGAAATCGGCCCCCGTTCTCAAAAATCCATTTAATATATGGTCCCCAGATAGGGGACGTATCAGATATTAAACTGATAAGAACAGATACTACACTTGATCTTAGCCAAAAGGCCGAGAAGCGATAACCGTGAAAGGGGCGGGCCCAACAAGGTCCCCTTCATGGGCACTATCACTGCTTGCTGTCAGGGAGGCTGCCAGACAATTTTCCATGCACACTCTGGGCTGGGGGGCAGTCAACCACCAGTACACACAGCAGAACCTAAACCCATACCATTATTGCTAAGCAGCAAGACAGGGGTCCATTGCACTCCCACGGGGCCTTTTTAAATGCAATCCATAACCCGGATTTGCCAGGAACCCTTCTTACTCCTCCTACTTGCATGTGACACTGGGCTTAGGATCTGCATAGGAAACACACACACAAGCACACACCTACCTTTGTTGCCTGCAGATGCCTCCTTGGCTGTCCCCAAACGGTATCAAACCAACACCCACGGGAAGCTGTAAGCATAGAGGACATGCCTGCACCCCATTGGACTTACCTGTGTGGGTTAAATCCGGGTTATTTGACAACCTATGGCGGTGATGGTTCTGCTCAGGCAGAGCAGTGCTGATGCTCCTCATAAAGCTGTCGCTGCTGTGAAGGTTCTAGGTGACATCACAAATCCCTATGGTTACATACACAACAAAGCTGGGTTGTTGTTGTTTACACTCTGCAAGGCCTGTGGAAGTGAGTGACATCATAGCACTGTAGTTCTGAGGGTTCTAGATGGATGCAACAATCTCCTGTTGCTTCTATGAAGGCCATAATAGACGACATCACCAAACAGCTCCATAGTCACATACACAGCAAAGGAGAGATGTTGTTTACACCTAGTGATGTCAGTGGTATTGAGTGACATCACAGCACAGTGCTAAGGCTCCTGGGCCTGGACACAGCAGCGGCTGCAATATCTCAACGGAGAATACGTTTATATATATGTGTGTGTGTGCGCGTATATATATATATATATATATATATATATATATATATATATATTTCTCCGCCGAAATCACTTTTAAACCCATTTCCACCTTTTTTTCCCTTCTCTTCCTCTTACTTTTTTTTCACGTTTTTTTACGTTTTTCTCCTTTTCGCCTCTTTTCTGGGCGTATTATTCTTCTTTTTCTTCTTTTTTTTCGTCTAATGCATACCCCATCAGTGCAGCAATGCTTATTCAATACCGCCAGCAGATGGAGACACTGGGGGATAATTTTCTAAGGATTTATACTGATTTTTCCTGTCTGAATTTGTCGCACAGAAAGTTGCAGGCCAAATATGTGTGACATTTCTGCGACTTTAGCTTCTAGAGCATTTTTACAACATTATACATAGGTGCTGAATACATAAAAAGCGACTGTTCAGCGACAGACAAGTCGCATCGGCTGAAAGTAGGCCAGAATGTCAGTCCATGTTGGAGCAGGTTTAGATACAGTCTAAAGTATAGATCTCAAAGTCTGTGCACAGAATTTAGCAAGGGCCTCGCACCTTCTGATGCATCAGGTAGGTGCACAATAGCATAGCCTAACCCTCTGTACTTTGGTCTATATTGATGCGGGACATAGACAGCCAGCTGATGACCAATCCATTAGTGCAATGGATGGCTGGAAGCATTTGTCTTTGCCTTTGCAATACCACAGAAGCAATGCATGGTCAATGTACAGCAATGACACACCTGTGTGAACAGCCAGGAGACCCCCCCCATGTTATGTTACATAGTTACATAGTTAGTACGGTCGAAAAAAGACATATGTCCATCAAGTTCAACCAGGGAATTAAGGGGTAGGGGTGTGGCGCGATATTGGGGAAGGGATGAGATTTTATATTTCTTCATAAGCATTAATCTTATTTTGTCAATTAGGAACATTCAGCACCCACCCGCTATCAAGGCAGCTGCCTATCATGTCATGCCCTACCTGCACAGGTGTGCTGGCTACTCAAATGATCCAATTAAGGAGGCCATTTAGTCAGCAGCAGCAGAAGTCCTGTGCCTGGACGCTCCAACAGCGGCCAGACACAAGCAGAAGCAGAAGCAGCAGAAGCAGCAGCAGCACCACCTTTTGTTTTTTGGCTGCAGCAGCAGCAGCAAGGCCCACAGGGCTGGCTAGCTGGCTAGCCAGCAAGCAGGTAGCAATGAAAGTAGGAATCTTTCTTTTTAACCCTGTAAGGGGGTGGTGCACTGTACCCGAAGATACTGCCATATCGGGTCAATGCATAGGGCGACGGAAGCAAGCTTCGAAATCGGCCCCCGTTCTCAAAAATCCATTTAATATATGGTCCCCAGATAGGGGACGTATCAGATATTAAACTGATAAGAACAGATACTACACTTGATCTTAGCCAAAAGGCCGAGAAGCGATAACCGTGAAAGGGGCGGGCCCAACAAGGTCCCCTTCATGGGCACTATCACTGCTTGCTGTCAGGGAGGCTGCCAGACAATTTTCCATGCACACTCTGGGCTGGGGGGCAGTCAACCACCAGTACACACAGCAGAACCTAAACCCATACCATTATTGCTAAGCAGCAAGACAGGGGCCCATTGCACTCCCACGGGGCCTTTTTAAATGCAATCCATAACCCGGATTTTCCAGGAACCCTTCTTACTCCTCCTACTTGCATGTGACACTGGGCTTAGGATCTGCATAGGAAACACACACACAAGCACACACCTACCTTTGTTGCCTGCAGATGCCTCCTTGGCTGTCCCCAAACGGTATCAAACCAACACCCACGGGAAGCTGTAAGCATAGAGGACATGCCTGCACCCCATTGGACTTACCTGTGTGGGTTAAATCCGGGTTATTTGACAACCTATGGCGGTGATGGTTCTGCTCAGGCAGAGCAGTGCTGATGCTCCTCATAAAGCTGTCGCTGCTGTGAAGGTTCTAGGTGACATCACAAATCCCTATGGTTACATACACAACAAAGCTGGGTTGTTGTTGTTTACACTCTGCAAGGCCTGTGGAAGTGAGTGACATCATAGCACTGTAGTTCTGAGGGTTCTAGATGGATGCAACAATCTCCTGTTGCTTCTATGAAGGCCATAATAGACGACATCACCAAACAGCTCCATAGTCACATACACAGCAAAGGAGAGATGTTGTTTACACCTAGTGATGTCAGTGGTATTGAGTGACATCACAGCACAGTGCTAAGGCTCCTGGGCCTGGACACAGCAGCGGCTGCAATATCTCAACGGAGAATACGTTTATATATATGTGTGTGTGTGCGCGTATATATATATATATATATATATATATATATATATATATATATATATTTCTCCGCCGAAATCACTTTTAAACCCATTTCCACCTTTTTTTCCCTTCTCTTCCTCTTACTTTTTTTTCACGTTTTTTTACGTTTTTCTCCTTTTCGCCTCTTTTCTGGGCGTATTATTCTTCTTTTTCTTCTTTTTTTTCGTCTAATGCATACCCCATCAGTGCAGCAATGCTTATTCAATACCGCCAGCAGATGGAGACACTGGGGGATAATTTTCTAAGGATTTATACTGATTTTTCCTGTCTGAATTTGTCGCACAGAAAGTTGCAGGCCAAATATGTGTGACATTTCTGCGACTTTAGCTTCTAGAGCATTTTTACAACATTATACATAGGTGCTGAATACATAAAAAGCGACTGTTCAGCGACAGACAAGTCGCATCGGCTGAAAGTAGGCCAGAATGTCAGTCCATGTTGGAGCAGGTTTAGATACAGTCTAAAGTATAGATCTCAAAGTCTGTGCACAGAATTTAGCAAGGGCCTCGCACCTTCTGATGCATCAGGTAGGTGCACAATAGCATAGCCTAACCCTCTGTACTTTGGTCTATATTGATGCGGGACATAGACAGCCAGCTGATGACCAATCCATTAGTGCAATGGATGGCTGGAAGCATTTGTCTTTGCCTTTGCAATACCACAGAAGCAATGCATGGTCAATGTACAGCAATGACACACCTGTGTGAACAGCCAGGAGACCCCCCCCATGTTATGTTACATAGTTACATAGTTAGTACGGTCGAAAAAAGACATATGTCCATCAAGTTCAACCAGGGAATTAAGGGGTAGGGGTGTGGCGCGATATTGGGGAAGGGATGAGATTTTATATTTCTTCATAAGCATTAATCTTATTTTGTCAATTAGGAACATTCAGCACCCACCCGCTATCAAGGCAGCTGCCTATCATGTCATGCCCTACCTGCACAGGTGTGCTGGCTACTCAAATGATCCAATTAAGGAGGCCATTTAGTCAGCAGCAGCAGAAGTCCTGTGCCTGGACGCTCCAACAGCGGCCAGACACAAGCAGAAGCAGAAGCAGCAGAAGCAGCAGCAGCACCACCTTTTGTTTTTTGGCTGCAGCAGCAGCAGCAAGGCCCACAGGGCTGGCTAGCTGGCTAGCCAGCAAGCAGGTAGCAATGAAAGTAGGAATCTTTCTTTTTAACCCTGTAAGGGGGTTGTGCACTGTACCCGAAGATACTGCCATATCGGGTCAATGCATAGGGCGACGGAAGCAAGCTTCGAAATCGGCCCCCGTTCTCAAAAATCCATTTAATATATGGTCCCCAGATAGGGGACGTATCAGATATTAAACTGATAAGAACAGATACTACACTTGATCTTAGCCAAAAGGCCGAGAAGCGATAACCGTGAAAGGGGCGGGCCCAACAAGGTCCCCTTCATGGGCACTATCACTGCTTGCTGTCAGGGAGGCTGCCAGACAATTTTCCATGCACACTCTGGGCTGGGGGGCAGTCAACCACCAGTACACACAGCAGAACCTAAACCCATACCATTATTGCTAAGCAGCAAGACAGGGGCCCATTGCACTCCCACGGGGCCTTTTTAAATGCAATCCATAACCCGGATTTGCCAGGAACCCTTCTTACTCCTCCTACTTGCATGTGACACTGGGCTTAGGATCTGCATAGGAAACACACACACAAGCACACACCTACCTTTGTTGCCTGCAGATGCCTCCTTGGCTGTCCCCAAACGGTATCAAACCAACACCCACGGGAAGCTGTAAGCATAGAGGACATGCCTGCACCCCATTGGACTTACCTGTGTGGGTTAAATCCGGGTTATTTGACAACCTATGGCGGTGATGGTTCTGCTCAGGCAGAGCAGTGCTGATGCTCCTCATAAAGCTGTCGCTGCTGTGAAGGTTCTAGGTGACATCACAAATCCCTATGGTTACATACACAACAAAGCTGGGTTGTTGTTGTTTACACTCTGCAAGGCCTGTGGAAGTGAGTGACATCATAGCACTGTAGTTCTGAGGGTTCTAGATGGATGCAACAATCTCCTGTTGCTTCTATGAAGGCCATAATAGACGACATCACCAAACAGCTCCATAGTCACATACACAGCAAAGGAGAGATGTTGTTTACACCTAGTGATGTCAGTGGTATTGAGTGACATCACAGCACAGTGCTAAGGCTCCTGGGCCTGGACACAGCAGCGGCTGCAATATCTCAACGGAGAATACGTTTATATATATGTGTGTGTGTGCGCGTATATATATATATATATATATATATATATATATATATATATATTTCTCCGCCGAAATCACTTTTAAACCCATTTCCACCTTTTTTTCCCTTCTCTTCCTCTTACTTTTTTTTCACGTTTTTTTACGTTTTTCTCCTTTTCGCCTCTTTTCTGGGCGTATTATTCTTCTTTTTCTTCTTTTTTTTTGTCTAATGCATACCCCATCAGTGCAGCAATGCTTATTCAATACCGCCAGCAGATGGAGACACTGGGGGATAATTTTCTAAGGATTTATACTGATTTTTCCTGTCTGAATTTGTCGCACAGAAAGTTGCAGGCCAAATATGTGTGACATTTCTGCGACTTTAGCTTCTAGAGCATTTTTACAACATTATACATAGGTGCTGAATACATAAAAAGCGACTGTTCAGCGACAGACAAGTCGCATCGGCTGAAAGTAGGCCAGAATGTCAGTCCATGTTGGAGCAGGTTTAGATACAGTCTAAAGTATAGATCTCAAAGTCTGTGCACAGAATTTAGCAAGGGCCTCGCACCTTCTGATGCATCAGGTAGGTGCACAATAGCATAGCCTAACCCTCTGTACTTTGGTCTATATTGATGCGGGACATAGACAGCCAGCTGATGACCAATCCATTAGTGCAATGGATGGCTGGAAGCATTTGTCTTTGCCTTTGCAATACCACAGAAGCAATGCATGGTCAATGTACAGCAATGACACACCTGTGTGAACAGCCAGGAGACCCCCCCCATGTTATGTTACATAGTTACATAGTTAGTACGGTCGAAAAAAGACATATGTCCATCAAGTTCAACCAGGGAATTAAGGGGTAGGGGTGTGGCGCGATATTGGGGAAGGGATGAGATTTTATATTTCTTCATAAGCATTAATCTTATTTTGTCAATTAGGAACATTCAGCACCCACCCGCTATCAAGGCAGCTGCCTATCATGTCATGCCCTACCTGCACAGGTGTGCTGGCTACTCAAATGATCCAATTAAGGAGGCCATTTAGTCAGCAGCAGCAGAAGTCCTGTGCCTGGACGTTCCAACAGCGGCCAGACACAAGCAGAAGCAGAAGCAGAAGCAGCAGAAGCAGCAGCAGCACCACCTTTTGTTTTTTGGCTGCAGCAGCAGCAGCAAGGCCCACAGGGCTGGCTAGCTGGCAAGCAGGTAGCAATGAAAGTAGGAATCTTTCTTTTTAACCCTGTAAGGGGGTGGTGCACTGTACCCGAAGATACTGCCATATCGGGTCAATGCATAGGGCGACGGAAGCAAGCTTCGAAATCGGCCCCCGTTCTCAAAAATCCATTTAATATATGGTCCCCAGATAGGGGACGTATCAGATATTAAACTGATAAGAACAGATACTACACTTGATCTTAGCCAAAAGGCCGAGAAGCGATAACCGTGAAAGGGGCGGGCCCAACAAGGTCCCCTTCATGGGCACTATCACTGCTTGCTGTCAGGGAGGCTGCCAGACAATTTTCCATGCACACTCTGGGCTGGGGGGCAGTCAACCACCAGTACACACAGCAGAACCTAAACCCATACCATTATTGCTAAGCAGCAAGACAGGGGCCCATTGCACTCCCACGGGGCCTTTTTAAATGCAATCCATAACCCGGATTTGCCAGGAACCCTTCTTACTCCTCCTACTTGCATGTGACACTGGGCTTAGGATCTGCATAGGAAACACACATACAAGCACACACCTACCTTTGTTGCCTGCAGATGCCTCCTTGGCTGTCCCCAAACGGTATCAAACCAACACCCACGGGAAGCTGTAAGCATAGAGGACATGCCTGCACCCCATTGGACTTACCTGTGTGGGTTAAATCCGGGTTATTTGACAACCTATGGCGGTGATGGTTCTGCTCAGGCAGAGCAGTGCTGATGCTCCTCATAAAGCTGTCGCTGCTGTGAAGGTTCTAGGTGACATCACAAATCCCTATGGTTACATACACAACAAAGCTGGGTTGTTGTTGTTTACACTCTGCAAGGCCTGTGGAAGTGAGTGACATCATAGCACTGTAGTTCTGAGGGTTCTAGATGGATGCAACAATCTCCTGTTGCTTCTATGAAGGCCATAATAGACGACATCACCAAACAGCTCCATAGTCACATACACAGCAAAGGAGAGATGTTGTTTACACCTAGTGATGTCAGTGGTATTGAGTGACATCACAGCACAGTGCTAAGGCTCCTGGGCCTGGACACAGCAGCGGCTGCAATATCTCAACGGAGAATACGTTTATATATATGTGTGTGTGTGCGCGTATATATATATATATATATATATATATATATATATATATATATATATTCTCCGCCGAAATCACTTTTAAACCCATTTCCACCTTTTTTTCCCTTCTCTTCCTCTTACTTTTTTTTCACGTTTTTTTACGTTTTTCTCCTTTTCGCCTCTTTTCTGGGCGTATTATTCTTCTTTTTCTTCTTTTTTTTCGTCTAATGCATACCCCATCAGTGCAGCAATGCTTATTCAATACCGCCAGCAGATGGAGACACTGGGGGATAATTTTCTAAGGATTTATACTGATTTTTCCTGTCTGAATTTGTCGCACAGAAAGTTGCAGGCCAAATATGTGTGACATTTCTGCGACTTTAGCTTCTAGAGCATTTTTACAACATTATACATAGGTGCTGAAAACATAAAAAGCGACTGTTCAGCGACAGACAAGTCGCATCGGCTGAAAGTAGGCCAGAATGTCAGTCCATGTTGGAGCAGGTTTAGATACAGTCTAAAGTATAGATCTCAAAGTCTGTGCACAGAATTTAGCAAGGGCCTCGCACCTTCTGATGCATCAGGTAGGTGCACAATAGCATAGCCTAACCCTCTGTACTTTGGTCTATATTGATGCGGGACATAGACAGCCAGCTGATGACCAATCCATTAGTGCAATGGATGGCTGGAAGCATTTGTCTTTGCCTTTGCAATACCACAGAAGCAATGCATGGTCAATGTACAGCAATGACACACCTGTGTGAACAGCCAGGAGACCCCCCCCATGTTATGTTACATAGTTACATAGTTAGTACGGTCGAAAAAAGACATATGTCCATCAAGTTCAACCAGGGAATTAAGGGGTAGGGGTGTGGCGCGATATTGGGGAAGGGATGAGATTTTATATTTCTTCATAAGCATTAATCTTATTTTGTCAATTAGGAACATTCAGCACCCACCCGCTATCAAGGCAGCTGCCTATCATGTCATGCCCTACCTGCACAGGTGTGCTGGCTACTCAAATGATCCAATTAAGGAGGCCATTTAGTCAGCAGCAGCAGAAGTCCTGTGCCTGGACGCTCCAACAGCGGCCAGACACAAGCAGAAGCAGAAGCAGCAGAAGCAGCAGCAGCACCACCTTTTGTTTTTTGGCTGCAGCAGCAGCAGCAAGGCCCACAGGGCTGGCTAGCTGGCTAGCCAGCAAGCAGGTAGCAATGAAAGTAGGAATCTTTCTTTTTAACCCTGTAAGGGGGTGGTGCACTGTACCCGAAGATACTGCCATATCGGGTCAATGCATAGGGCGACGGAAGCAAGCTTCGAAATCGGCCCCCGTTCTCAAAAATCCATTTAATATATGGTCCCCAGATAGGGGACGTATCAGATATTAAACTGATAAGAACAGATACTACACTTGATCTTAGCCAAAAGGCCGAGAAGCGATAACCGTGAAAGGGGCGGGCCCAACAAGGTCCCCTTCATGGGCACTATCACTGCTTGCTGTCAGGGAGGCTGCCAGACAATTTTCCATGCACACTCTGGGCTGGGGGGCAGTCAACCACCAGTACACACAGCAGAACCTAAACCCATACCATTATTGCTAAGCAGCAAGACAGGGGCCCATTGCACTCCCACGGGGCCTTTTTAAATGCAATCCATAACCCGGATTTGCCAGGAACCCTTCTTACTCCTCCTACTTGCATGTGACACTGGGCTTAGGATCTGCATAGGAAACACACACACAAGCACACACCTACCTTTGTTGCCTGCAGATGCCTCCTTGGCTGTCCCCAAACGGTATCAAACCAACACCCACGGGAAGCTGTAAGCATAGAGGACATGCCTGCACCCCATTGGACTTACCTGTGTGGGTTAAATCCGGGTTATTTGACAACCTATGGCGGTGATGGTTCTGCTCAGGCAGAGCAGTGCTGATGCTCCTCATAAAGCTGTCGCTGCTGTGAAGGTTCTAGGTGACATCACAAATCCCTATGGTTACATACACAACAAAGCTGGGTTGTTGTTGTTTACACTCTGCAAGGCCTGTGGAAGTGAGTGACATCATAGCACTGTAGTTCTGAGGGTTCTAGATGGATGCAACAATCTCCTGTTGCTTCTATGAAGGCCATAATAGACGACATCACCAAACAGCTCCATAGTCACATACACAGCAAAGGAGAGATGTTGTTTACACCTAGTGATGTCAGTGGTATTGAGTGACATCACAGCACAGTGCTAAGGCTCCTGGGCCTGGACACAGCAGCGGCTGCAATATCTCAACGGAGAATACGTTTATATATATGTGTGTGTGTGCGCGTATATATATATATATATATATATATATATATATATATATATATATATATTTCTCCGCCGAAATCACTTTTAAACCCATTTCCACCTTTTTTTCCCTTCTCTTCCTCTTACTTTTTTTTCACGTTTTTTTACGTTTTTCTCCTTTTCGCCTCTTTTCTGGGCGTATTATTCTTCTTTTTCTTCTTTTTTTTCGTCTAATGCATACCCCATCAGTGCAGCAATGCTTATTCAATACCGCCAGCAGATGGAGACACTGGGGGATAATTTTCTAAGGATTTATACTGATTTTTCCTGTCTGAATTTGTCGCACAGAAAGTTGCAGGCCAAATATGTGTGACATTTCTGCGACTTTAGCTTCTAGAGCATTTTTACAACATTATACATAGGTGCTGAATACATAAAAAGCGACTGTTCAGCGACAGACAAGTCGCATCGGCTGAAAGTAGGCCAGAATGTCAGTCCATGTTGGAGCAGGTTTAGATACAGTCTAAAGTATAGATCTCAAAGTCTGTGCACAGAATTTAGCAAGGGCCTCGCACCTTCTGATGCATCAGGTAGGTGCACAATAGCATAGCCTAACCCTCTGTACTTTGGTCTATATTGATGCGGGACATAGACAGCCAGCTGATGACCAATCCATTAGTGCAATGGATGGCTGGAAGCATTTGTCTTTGCCTTTGCAATACCACAGAAGCAATGCATGGTCAATGTACAGCAATGACACACCTGTGTGAACAGCCAGGAGACCCCCCCCATGTTATGTTACATAGTTACATAGTTAGTACGGTCGAAAAAAGACATATGTCCATCAAGTTCAACCAGGGAATTAAGGGGTAGGGGTGTGGCGCGATATTGGGGAAGGGATGAGATTTTATATTTCTTCATAAGCATTAATCTTATTTTGTCAATTAGGAACATTCAGCACCCACCCGCTATCAAGGCAGCTGCCTATCATGTCATGCCCTACCTGCACAGGTGTGCTGGCTACTCAAATGATCCAATTAAGGAGGCCATTTAGTCAGCAGCAGCAGAAGTCCTGTGCCTGGACGCTCCAACAGCGGCCAGACACAAGCAGAAGCAGAAGCAGCAGAAGCAGCAGCAGCACCACCTTTTGTTTTTTGGCTGCAGCAGCAGCAGCAAGGCCCACAGGGCTGGCTAGCTGGCTAGCCAGCAAGCAGGTAGCAATGAAAGTAGGAATCTTTCTTTTTAACCCTGTAAGGGGGTGGTGCACTGTACCCGAAGATACTGCCATATCGGGTCAATGCATAGGGCGACGGAAGCAAGCTTCGAAATCGGCCCCCGTTCTCAAAAATCCATTTAATATATGGTCCCCAGATAGGGGACGTATCAGATATTAAACTGATAAGAACAGATACTACACTTGATCTTAGCCAAAAGGCCGAGAAGCGATAACCGTGAAAGGGGCGGGCCCAACAAGGTCCCCTTCATGGGCACTATCACTGCTTGCTGTCAGGGAGGCTGCCAGACAATTTTCCATGCACACTCTGGGCTGGGGGGCAGTCAACCACCAGTACACACAGCAGAACCTAAACCCATACCATTATTGCTAAGCAGCAAGACAGGGGCCCATTGCACTCCCACGGGGCCTTTTTAAATGCAATCCATAACCCGGATTTGCCAGGAACCCTTCTTACTCCTCCTACTTGCATGTGACACTGGGCTTAGGATCTGCATAGGAAACACACACACAAGCACACACCTACCTTTGTTGCCTGCAGATGCCTCCTTGGCTGTCCCCAAACGGTATCAAACCAACACCCACGGGAAGCTGTAAGCATAGAGGACATGCCTGCACCCCATTGGACTTACCTGTGTGGGTTAAATCCGGGTTATTTGACAACCTATGGCGGTGATGGTTCTGCTCAGGCAGAGCAGTGCTGATGCTCCTCATAAAGCTGTCGCTGCTGTGAAGGTTCTAGGTGACATCACAAATCCCTATGGTTACATACACAACAAAGCTGGGTTGTTGTTGTTTACACTCTGCAAGGCCTGTGGAAGTGAGTGACATCATAGCACTGTAGTTCTGAGGGTTCTAGATGGATGCAACAATCTCCTGTTGCTTCTATGAAGGCCATAATAGACGACATCACCAAACAGCTCCATAGTCACATACACAGCAAAGGAGAGATGTTGTTTACACCTAGTGATGTCAGTGGTATTGAGTGACATCACAGCACAGTGCTAAGGCTCCTGGGCCTGGACACAGCAGCGGCTGCAATATCTCAACGGAGAATACGTTTATATATATGTGTGTGTGTGCGCGTATATATATATATATATATATATATATATATATATATATATATATATTTCTCCGCCGAAATCACTTTTAAACCCATTTCCACCTTTTTTTCCCTTCTCTTCCTCTTACTTTTTTTTCACGTTTTTTTACGTTTTTCTCCTTTTCGCCTCTTTTCTGGGCGTATTATTCTTCTTTTTCTTCTTTTTTTTCGTCTAATGCATACCCCATCAGTGCAGCAATGCTTATTCAATACCGCCAGCAGATGGAGACACTGGGGGATAATTTTCTAAGGATTTATACTGATTTTTCCTGTCTGAATTTGTCGCACAGAAAGTTGCAGGCCAAATATGTGTGACATTTCTGCGACTTTAGCTTCTAGAGCATTTTTACAACATTATACATAGGTGCTGAATACATAAAAAGCGACTGTTCAGCGACAGACAAGTCGCATCGGCTGAAAGTAGGCCAGAATGTCAGTCCATGTTGGAGCAGGTTTAGATACAGTCTAAAGTATAGATCTCAAAGTCTGTGCACAGAATTTAGCAAGGGCCTCGCACCTTCTGATGCATCAGGTAGGTGCACAATAGCATAGCCTAACCCTCTGTACTTTGGTCTATATTGATGCGGGACATAGACAGCCAGCTGATGACCAATCCATTAGTGCAATGGATGGCTGGAAGCATTTGTCTTTGCCTTTGCAATACCACAGAAGCAATGCATGGTCAATGTACAGCAATGACACACCTGTGTGAACAGCCAGGAGACCCCCCCCATGTTATGTTACATAGTTACATAGTTAGTACGGTCGAAAAAAGACATATGTCCATCAAGTTCAACCAGGGAATTAAGGGGTAGGGGTGTGGCGCGATATTGGGGAAGGGATGAGATTTTATATTTCTTCATAAGCATTAATCTTATTTTGTCAATTAGGAACATTCAGCACCCACCCGCTATCAAGGCAGCTGCCTATCATGTCATGCCCTACCTGCACAGGTGTGCTGGCTACTCAAATGATCCAATTAAGGAGGCCATTTAGTCAGCAGCAGCAGAAGTCCTGTGCCTGGACGCTCCAACAGCGGCCAGACACAAGCAGAAGCAGAAGCAGCAGAAGCAGCAGCAGCACCACCTTTTGTTTTTTGGCTGCAGCAGCAGCAGCAAGGCCCACAGGGCTGGCTAGCTGGCTAGCCAGCAAGCAGGTAGCAATGAAAGTAGGAATCTTTCTTTTTAACCCTGTAAGGGGGTGGTGCACTGTACCCGAAGATACTGCCATATCGGGTCAATGCATAGGGCGACGGAAGCAAGCTTCGAAATCGGCCCCCGTTCTCAAAAATCCATTTAATATATGGTCCCCAGATAGGGGACGTATCAGATATTAAACTGATAAGAACAGATACTACACTTGATCTTAGCCAAAAGGCCGAGAAGCGATAACCGTGAAAGGGGCGGGCCCAACAAGGTCCCCTTCATGGGCACTATCACTGCTTGCTGTCAGGGAGGCTGCCAGACAATTTTCCATGCACACTCTGGGCTGGGGGGCAGTCAACCACCAGTACACACAGCAGAACCTAAACCCATACCATTATTGCTAAGCAGCAAGACAGGGGCCCATTGCACTCCCACGGGGCCTTTTTAAATGCAATCCATAACCCGGATTTGCCAGGAACCCTTCTTACTCCTCCTACTTGCATGTGACACTGGGCTTAGGATCTGCATAGGAAACACACACACAAGCACACACCTACCTTTGTTGCCTGCAGATGCCTCCTTGGCTGTCCCCAAACGGTATCAAACCAACACCCACGGGAAGCTGTAAGCATAGAGGACATGCCTGCACCCCATTGGACTTACCTGTGTGGGTTAAATCCGGGTTATTTGACAACCTATGGCGGTGATGGTTCTGCTCAGGCAGAGCAGTGCTGATGCTCCTCATAAAGCTGTCGCTGCTGTGAAGGTTCTAGGTGACATCACAAATCCCTATGGTTACATACACAACAAAGCTGGGTTGTTGTTGTTTACACTCTGCAAGGCCTGTGGAAGTGAGTGACATCATAGCACTGTAGTTCTGAGGGTTCTAGATGGATGCAACAATCTCCTGTTGCTTCTATGAAGGCCATAATAGACGACATCACCAAACAGCTCCATAGTCACATACACAGCAAAGGAGAGATGTTGTTTACACCTAGTGATGTCAGTGGTATTGAGTGACATCACAGCACAGTGCTAAGGCTCCTGGGCCTGGACACAGCAGCGGCTGCAATATCTCAACGGAGAATACGTTTATATATATGTGTGTGTGTGCGCGTATATATATATATATATATATATATATATATATATATATATATATATTTCTCCGCCGAAATCACTTTTAAACCCATTTCCACCTTTTTTTCCCTTCTCTTCCTCTTACTTTTTTTTCACGTTTTTTTACGTTTTTCTCCTTTTCGCCTCTTTTCTGGGCGTATTATTCTTCTTTTTCTTCTTTTTTTTCGTCTAATGCATACCCCATCAGTGCAGCAATGCTTATTCAATACCGCCAGCAGATGGAGACACTGGGGGATAATTTTCTAAGGATTTATACTGATTTTTCCTGTCTGAATTTGTCGCACAGAAAGTTGCAGGCCAAATATGTGTGACATTTCTGCGACTTTAGCTTCTAGAGCATTTTTACAACATTATACATAGGTGCTGAATACATAAAAAGCGACTGTTCAGCGACAGACAAGTCGCATCGGCTGAAAGTAGGCCAGAATGTCAGTCCATGTTGGAGCAGGTTTAGATACAGTCTAAAGTATAGATCTCAAAGTCTGTGCACAGAATTTAGCAAGGGCCTCGCACCTTCTGATGCATCAGGTAGGTGCACAATAGCATAGCCTAACCCTCTGTACTTTGGTCTATATTGATGCGGGACATAGACAGCCAGCTGATGACCAATCCATTAGTGCAATGGATGGCTGGAAGCATTTGTCTTTGCCTTTGCAATACCACAGAAGCAATGCATGGTCAATGTACAGCAATGACACACCTGTGTGAACAGCCAGGAGACCCCCCCCATGTTATGTTACATAGTTACATAGTTAGTACGGTCGAAAAAAGACATATGTCCATCAAGTTCAGGGAATTAAGGGGTAGGGGTGTGGCGCGATATTGGGGAAGGGATGAGATTTTATATTTCTTCATAAGCATTAATCTTATTTTGTCAATTAGGAACATTCAGCACCCACCCGCTATCAAGGCAGCTGCCTATCATGTCATGCCCTACCTGCACAGGTGTGCTGGCTACTCAAATGATCCAATTAAGGAGGCCATTTAGTCAGCAGCAGCAGAAGTCCTGTGCCTGGACGCTCCAACAGCGGCCAGACACAAGCAGAAGCAGAAGCAGCAGAAGCAGCAGCAGCACCACCTTTTGTTTTTTGGCTGCAGCAGCAGCAGCAAGGCCCACAGGGCTGGCTAGCTGGCTAGCCAGCAAGCAGGTAGCAATGAAAGTAGGAATCTTTCTTTTTAACCCTGTAAGGGGGTGGTGCACTGTACCCGAAGATACTGCCATATCGGGTCAATGCATAGGGCGACGGAAGCAAGCTTCGAAATCGGCCCCCGTTCTCAAAAATCCATTTAATATATGGTCCCCAGATAGGGGACGTATCAGATATTAAACTGATAAGAACAGATACTACACTTGATCTTAGCCAAAAGGCCGAGAAGCGATAACCGTGAAAGGGGCGGGCCCAACAAGGTCCCCTTCATGGGCACTATCACTGCTTGCTGTCAGGGAGGCTGCCAGACAATTTTCCATGCACACTCTGGGCTGGGGGGCAGTCAACCACCAGTACACACAGCAGAACCTAAACCCATACCATTATTGCTAAGCAGCAAGACAGGGGCCCATTGCACTCCCACGGGGCCTTTTTAAATGCAATCCATAACCCGGATTTGCCAGGAACCCTTCTTACTCCTCCTACTTGCATGTGACACTGGGCTTAGGATCTGCATAGGAAACACACACACAAGCACACACCTACCTTTGTTGCCTGCAGATGCCTCCTTGGCTGTCCCCAAACGGTATCAAACCAACACCCACGGGAAGCTGTAAGCATAGAGGACATGCCTGCACCCCATTGGACTTACCTGTGTGGGTTAAATCCGGGTTATTTGACAACCTATGGCGGTGATGGTTCTGCTCAGGCAGAGCAGTGCTGATGCTCCTCATAAAGCTGTCGCTGCTGTGAAGGTTCTAGGTGACATCACAAATCCCTATGGTTACATACACAACAAAGCTGGGTTGTTGTTGTTTACACTCTGCAAGGCCTGTGGAAGTGAGTGACATCATAGCACTGTAGTTCTGAGGGTTCTAGATGGATGCAACAATCTCCTGTTGCTTCTATGAAGGCCATAATAGACGACATCACCAAACAGCTCCATAGTCACATACACAGCA